>NC_142784.1:11045982-11183482 GCF_988280905.1 Pimephales promelas
ACGACAGTGGTACCCCTTACGTTTTTTTTTTGGGCGAAAAATTAAGTTTCTCCAATCTTCCCAAATTCTGATAGAGGGCCATGAGACTTAGACCTGAGTGCAAAAATGGAGGCTCTAGCCCCTTCCAGAGCTGAGATATCGAAACTCAAAAATTCGGCCCGAAAAAAAAAACGACAGTGGTACCCCTTACGTTTTTTTTTTTGGGCGAAAAATTAAGTTTCTCCAATCTTCCCAAATTCTGATAGAGGGCCATGAGACTTAGACCTGAGTGCAAAAATGGAGGCTCTAGCCCCTTCCAGAGCTGAGATATCGAAACTCAAAAATTCGGCCCGAAAAAAAAACGACAGTGGTACCCCTTACGTTTTTTTTTTGGGCGAAAAATTAAGTTTCTCCAATCTTCCCAAATTCTGATAGAGGGCCATGAGACTTAGACCTGAGTGCAAAAATGGAGGCTCTAGCCCCTTCCAGAGCTGAGATATCGAAACCAAAAAATTCTGCCCGAAAAAACAACAACAGTGGTACCCCTTACGTTTTTTTTTTTGGGCGAAAAATTAAGTTTCTCCAATCTTCCCAAATTCTGATAGAGGGCCATGAGACTTAGACCTGAGTGCAAAAATGGAGGCTCTAGCCCCTTCCAGAGCTGAGATATCGAAACTCAAAAATTCGGCCCGAAAAAAAACGACAGTGGTACCCCTTACGTTTTTTTTGAGGGGGGCGAAAAATTAAGTTTCTCCAATCTTCCCAAATTCTGATAGAGGGCCATGAGACTTAGACCTGAGTGCAAAAATGGAGGCTCTAGCCCCTTCCAGAGCTGAGATATCGAAACTCAAAAATTCGGCCCAAAAAAAAACGACAGTGGTACCCCTTACGGTTTTTTTTTGGGTGAAAAATTAAGTTTCTCCAATCTTACCAAATTCTGATAGAGGGCCATGAGACTTAGACCTGAGTGCAAAAATGGAGGCTCTAGCCCCTTCCAGAGCTGAGATATCAAAATTCAAAAATTCGGCCCAAAAAAAAAACGACAGTGGTACCCCTTACGTTTTTTTTGGGGGGCGAAAAATTAAGTTTCTCCAATCTTCCCAAAACTCTGGATTCTGATAGAGGGCCATGAGACTTAGACCTGAGTGCAAAAATGGAGGCTCTAGCCCCTTCCAGAGCTGAGATATCTAAACTCAAAAATTTGGCCCGAAAAAAAAACGACAGTGGTACCCCTTACGTTTTTTTTTTTTGGGCGAAAAATTAAGTTTCTCCAATCTTCCCAAATTCTGATAGAGGGCCATGAGACTTAGACCTGAGTGCAAAAATGGAGGCTCTAGCCCCCTCCAGAGCTGAGATATAGAAACTCAAAAATTCGGCCCGAAAAAAAAAACGACAGTGGTACCCCTTACGTTTTTTTTGGGGGGCGAAAAATTAAGTTTCTCCAATCTTCCCAAAACTCTGGATTCTGATAGAGGGCCATGAGACTTAGACCTGAGTGCAAAAATGGAGGCTCTAGCCCCTTCCAGAGCTGAGATATCGAAACTCAAAAATTCGGCCCAAAAAAAAAACGTAAGGGGTACAACTGTCGTTTTTTTTTTCGGGCCGAATTTTTGAGTTTCGATATCTCAGCTCTGGAATGGGCTAGAGCCTCCATTTTTGCACTCAGGTCTAAGTCTCATGGCCCTCTATCAGAATTTGGTAAGATTGGAGAAACTTAATTTTTCGCCCAAAAAAAAAAACGTAAGGGGTACCACTGTCGTTTTTTTTTTCGGGCCGAATTTTTGAGTTTCGATATCTCAGCTCTGGAAGGGGCTAGAGCCTCCATTTTTGCACTCAGGTCTAAGTCTCATGGCCCTCTATCAGAATTTGGGAAGATTGGAGAAACTTAATTTTTCGCCCAAAAAAAAAAACGTAAGGGGTACCACTGTCGTTTTTTTTTTTCGGGCCGAATTTTTGAGTTTCGATATCTCAGCTCTGGAAGGGGCTAGAGCCTCCATTTTTGCACTCAGATCTAAGTCTCATGGCCCTCTATCAGAATTTGGGAAGATTGGAGAAACTTAATTTTTCGCCCAAAAAAAAAAAACGTAAGGGGTACCACTGTCGTTTTTTTTTTCGGGCCGAATTTTTGAGTTTCGATATCTCAGCTCTGGAAGGGGCTAGAGCCTCCATTTTTGCACTCAGATCTAAGTCTCATGGCCCTCTATCAGAATTTGGGAAGATTGGAGAAACTTAATTTTTCGCCCAAAAAAAAAAAACGTAAGGGGTACCACTGTCGTTTTTTTTTGGGGCCGAATTTTTGAGTTTCGATGTCTCAGCTCTGGAAGGGGCTAGAGCCTCCATTTTTGCACTCAGGTCTAAGTCTCATGGCCCTCTATCAGAATTTGGTAAGATTGGAGAAACTTAATTTTTCGCCCAAAAAAAAACGTAAGGGGTACCACTGTCGTTTTTTTTTTTGGGCGAAAAATTAAGTTTCTCCAAACTTCCCAAATTATGATAGAGGGCCATGAGACTTAGACCTGAGTGCAAAAATGGAGGCTCTAGCCCCTTCCAGAGCTGAGATATCGAAACTCAAAAATTCGGCCCGAAAAAAAAAACGACAGTGGTACCCCTTACGTTTTTTTTTTGGGCGAAAAATTAAGTTTCTCCAATCTTCCCAAATTCTGATAGAGGGCCATGAGACTTAGACCTGAGTGCAAAAATGGAGGCTCTAGCCCCTTCCAGAGCTGAGATATCGAAACTCAAAAATTCGGCCCGAAAAAAAAACGACAGTGGTACCCCTTACGTTTTTTTTGGGGGGGTGAAAAATTAAGTTTCTCCAATCTTCCCAAATTCTGATAGAGGGCCATGAGACTTAGACCTGAGTGCAAAAATGGAGGCTCTAGCCCCTTCCAGAGCTGAGATATCGAAACTCAAAAATTCGGCCCAAAAAAAAACGACAGTGGTACCCCTTACGTTTTTTTTTTGGGTGAAAAATTAAGTTTATCCAATCTTCCCAAATTCTGATAGAGGGCCATGAGACTTAGACCTGAGTGCAAAAATGGAGGCTCTAGCCCCTTCCAGGGCTGAGATATCAAAATTCAAAAATTCGGCCCGAAAAAAAAACGACAGTGGTACCCCTTACGTTTTTTTTGGGGGGGCGAAAAATTACGTTTCTCCAATCTTCCCAAATTCTGATAGAGGGCCATGAGACTTAGACCTGAGTGCAAAAATGGAGGCCCTAGCCCCTTCCAGAGCTGAGATATAGAAACTCAAAAATTCGGCCCGAAAAAAAAAACGTAAGGGGTACCACTGTCGTTTTTTTTTCGGGCCGAATTTTTGAGTTTCGATATCTCAGCTCTGGAAGGGGCTAGAGCCTCCATTTTTGCACTCAGATCTAAGTCTCATGGCCCTCTATCAGAATTTGGGAAGATTGGAGAAACTTAATTTTTCGCCCAAAAAAAAAAACGTAAGGGGTACCACTGTCGTTTTTTTTTGGGGCCGAATTTTTGAGTTTCGATATCTCAGCTCTGGAAGGGGCTAGAGCCTCCATTTTTGCACTCAGGTCTAAGTCTCATGGCCCTCTATCATAATTTGGGAAGTTTGGAGAAACTTAATTTTTCGCCCCTTACGTTTTTTTTAATTTGGGAAGTTTGGAGAAACTTAATTTTTCACCCCTTACGTTTTTTTTTTGGGCGAAAAATTAAGTTTCTCCAATCTTACCAAATTCTGATAGAGGGCCATGAGACTTAGACCTGAGTGCAAAAATGGAGGCTCTAGACCCTTCCAGAGCTGAGATATCGAAACTCAAAAATTCGGCCCGAAAAAAAAAACGACAGTGGTACCCCTTACGTTTTTTTTTTTGGCAAAAAATGAAGTTTCTCCAATCTTCCCAAATTCTGATAGAGGGCCATGAGACTTAGACCTGAGTGCAAAAATGGAGGCTCTAGCCCCTTCCAGAGCTGAGATATCGAAACTCAAAAATTCGGCCCGAAAAAAAAACGACAGTGGTACCCCTTACGTTTTTTTTTTTGGGCGAAAAATTAAGTTTCTCCAATCTTCCCAAATTCTGATAGAGGGCCATGAGACTTAGATCTGAGTGCAAAAATGGAGGCTCTAGCCCCTTCCAGAGCTAAGATATCGAAACTCAAAAATTCGGCCCGAAAAAAAAACGACAGTGGTACCCCTTACGTTTTTTTTTTTGGGGCGAAAAATTAAGTTTCTCCAATCGTCCCAAATTCTGATAGAGGGCCATGAGACTTAGACCTGAGTGCAAAAATGGAGGCTCTAGCCCCTTCCAGAGCTGAGATATCGAAACTCAAAAATTCGGCCCAAAAAAAAAACGTAAGTACCACTGTCGTTTTTTTTTTCGGGCCGAATTTTTGAGTTTCGATATCTCAGCTCTGGAATGGGCTAGAGCCTCCATTTTTGCACTCAGGTCTAAGTCTCATGGCCCTCTATCAGAATTTGGTAAGATTGGAGAAACTTAATTTTTCGCCCAAAAAAAAAACGTAAGGGGTACCACTGTCGTTTTTTTTTCGGGCCGAATTTTTGAGTTTCGATATCTCAGCTCTGGAAGGGGCTAGAGCCTCAATTTTTGCACTCAGGTCTAAGTCTCATGGCCCTCTATCAGAATTTGGGACGATTGGAGAAACTTAATTTTTCGCCCAAAAAAAAAAAACGTAAGGGGTACCACTGTCGTTTTTTTTTCGGGCCGAATTTTTGAGTTTCGATATCTCAGCTCTGGAAGGGGCTAGAGCCTCCATTTTTGCACTCAGATCTAAGTCTCATGGCCCTCTATCAGAATTTGGGAAGATTGGAGAAACTTAATTTTTCGCCCAAAAAAAAAAACGTAAGGGGTACCACTGTCGTTTTTTTTTTTTTTTGGGCGAAAAATTAAGTTTCTCCAAACTTCCCAAATTATGATAGAGGGCCATGAGACTTAGACCTGAGTGCAAAAATGGAGGCTCTAGCCCCTTCCAGAGCTGAGATATCGAAACTCAAAAATTCGGCCCGAAAAAAAAAACGACAGTGGTACCCCTTACGTTTTTTTTTTTGGGCGAAAAATTAAGTTTCTCCAATCTTCCCAAATTCTGATAGAGGGCCATGAGACTTAGACCTGAGTGCAAAAATGGAGGCTCTAGCCCCTTCCAGAGCTGAGATATCGAAACTCAAAAATTCGGCCCGAAAAAAAAAACGACAGTGGTACCCCTTACGTTTTTTTTTTTGGGCGAAAAATTAAGTTTCTCCAATCTTCCCAAATTCTGATAGAGGGCCATGAGACTTAGACCTGAGTGCAAAAATGGAGGCTCTAGCCCCTTCCAGAGCTGAGATATCGAAACTCAAAAATTCGGCCCGAAAAAAAAAACGACAGTGGTACCCCTTACGTTTTTTTTTTGGGCGAAAAATTAAGTTTCTCCAATCTTCCCAAATTCTGATAGAGGGCCATGAGACTTAGACCTGAGTGCAAAAATGGAGGCTCTAGCCCCTTCCAGAGCTGAGATATCGAAACTCAAAAATTCGGCCCGAAAAAAAAAACGACAGTGGTACCCCTTACGTTTTTTTTTTGGGCGAAAAATTAAGTTTCTCCAATCTTCCCAAATTCTGATAGAGGGCCATGAGACTTAGACCTGAGTGCAAAAATGGAGGCTCTAGCCCCTTCCAGAGCTGAGATATCGAAACTCAAAAATTCGGCCCGAAAAAAAAAACGACAGTGGTACCCCTTACGTTTTTTTTTTTGGGCGAAAAATTAAGTTTCTCCAATCTTCCCAAATTCTGATAGAGGGCCATGAGACTTAGACCTGAGTGCAAAAATGGAGGCTCTAGCCCCTTCCAGAGCTGAGATATCGAAACTCAAAAATTCGGCCCGAAAAAAAAAACGACAGTGGTACCCCTTACGTTTTTTTTTTGGGCGAAAAATTAAGTTTCTCCAATCTTCCCAAATTCTGATAGAGGGCCATGAGACTTAGACCTGAGTGCAAAAATGGAGGCTCTAGCCCCTTCCAGAGCTGAGATATCGAAACCAAAAAATTCTGCCCGAAAAAACAACAACAGTGGTACCCCTTACGTTTTTTTTTTTGGGCGAAAAATTAAGTTTCTCCAATCTTCCCAAATTCTGATAGAGGGCCATGAGACTTAGACCTGAGTGCAAAAATGGAGGCTCTAGCCCCTTCCAGAGCTGAGATATCGAAACTCAAAAATTCGGCCCGAAAAAAAACGACAGTGGTACCCCTTACGTTTTTTTTGAGGGGGGCGAAAAATTAAGTTTCTCCAATCTTCCCAAATTCTGATAGAGGGCCATGAGACTTAGACCTGAGTGCAAAAATGGAGGCTCTAGCCCCTTCCAGAGCTGAGATATCGAAACTCAAAAATTCGGCCCAAAAAAAACGACAGTGGTACCCCTTACGGTTTTTTTTTGGGTGAAAAATTAAGTTTCTCCAATCTTACCAAATTCTGATAGAGGGCCATGAGACTTAGACCTGAGTGCAAAAATGGAGGCTCTAGCCCCTTCCAGAGCTGAGATATCAAAATTCAAAAATTCGGCCCAAAAAAAAAACGACAGTGGTACCCCTTACGTTTTTTTTGGGGGGCGAAAAATTAAGTTTCTCCAATCGTCCCAAAACTCTGGATTCTGATAGAGGGCCATGAGACTTAGACCTGAGTGCAAAAATGGAGGCTCTAGCCCCTTCCAGAGCTGAGATATCTAAACTCAAAAATTTGGCCCGAAAAAAAAACGACAGTGGTACCCCTTACGTTTTTTTTTTTGGGCGAAAAATTAAGTTTCTCCAATCTTCCCAAATTCTGATAGAGGGCCATGAGACTTAGACCTGAGTGCAAAAATGGAGGCTCTAGCCCCCTCCAGAGCTGAGATATAGAAACTCAAAAATTCGGCCCGAAAAAAAAAACGACAGTGGTACCCCTTACGTTTTTTTTGGGGGGCGAAAAATTAAGTTTCTCCAATCTTCCCAAAACTCTGGATTCTGATAGAGGGCCATGAGACTTAGACCTGAGTGCAAAAATGGAGGCTCTAGCCCCTTCCAGAGCTGAGATATCGAAACTCAAAAATTCGGCCCAAAAAAAAAACGTAAGGGGTACCACTGTCGTTTTTTTTTTCGGGCCGAATTTTTGAGTTTCGATATCTCAGCTCTGGAATGGGCTAGAGCCTCCATTTTTGCACTCAGGTCTAAGTCTCATGGCCCTCTATCAGAATTTGGTAAGATTGGAGAAACTTAATTTTTCGCCCAAAAAAAAAAACGTAAGGGGTACCACTGTCGTTTTTTTTTTCGGGCCGAATTTTTGAGTTTCGATATCTCAGCTCTGGAAGGGGCTAGAGCCTCCATTTTTGCACTCAGGTCTAAGTCTCATGGCCCTCTATCAGAATTTGGGACGATTGGAGAAACTTAATTTTTCGCCCAAAAAAAAAAAACGTAAGGGGTACCACTGTCGTTTTTTTTTTTCGGGCCGAATTTTTGAGTTTCGATATCTCAGCTCTGGAAGGGGCTAGAGCCTCCATTTTTGCACTCAGGTCTAAGTCTCATGGCCCTCTATCAGAATTTGGGAAGATTGGAGAAACTTAATTTTTCGCCCCAAAAAAAAACGACAGTGGTACCCCTTACGTTTTTTTGGGGGGGCGAAAAATTAAGTTTCTCCAATCTTCCCAAAACTCTGGATTCTGATAGAGGGCCATGAGACTTAGACCTGAGTGCAAAAATGGAGGCTCTAGCCCCTTCCAGAGCTGAGATATCGAAACTCAAAAATTCGGCCCAAAAAAAAAACGTAAGGGGTACCACTGTCGTTTTTTTTTTCGGGCCGAATTTTTGAGTTTCGATATCTCAGCTCTGGAAGGGGCTAGAGCCTCCATTTTTGCACTCAGGTCTAAGTCTCATGGCCCTCTATCAGAATTTGGGAAGATTGGAGAAACTTAATTTTTTGCCCAAAAAAAAAACGTAAGGGGTACCACTGTCGTTTTTTTTTTCGGGCCGAATTTTTGAGTTTCGATATCTCAGCTCTGGAAGGGGCTAGAGCCTCCATTTTTGCACTCAGGTCTAAGTCTCATGGCCCTCTATCAGAATTTGGTTAGATTGGAGAAACTTAATTTTTCGCCCAAAAAAAAAACGTAAGGGGTACCACTGTCGTTTTTTTTTCAGGGCCGAATTTTTGAGTTTCGATATCTCAGCTCTGGAAGGGGCTAGAGCCTCCATTTTTGCACTCAGGTCTAAGTCTCATGGCCCTCTATCAGAATTTGGGAAGATTGGAGAAACTTAATTTTTCGCCCAAAAAAAAAAACGTAAGGGGTACCACTGTCGTTTTTTTTTTCGGGCCGAATTTTTGAGTTTCGATATCTCAGCTCTGGAAGGGGCTAGAGCCTCCATTTTTGCACTCAGGTCTAAGTCTCATGGCCCTCTATCAGAATTTGGGAAGATTGGAGAAACTTAATTTTTCGCCCAAAAAAAAAACGTAAGGGGTACCACTGTCGGTTTTTTTTTCGGGCCGAATTTTTGAGTTTCGATATCTCAGCTCTGGAAGGGGCTAGAGCCTCCATTTTTGCACTCAGGTCTAAGTCTCATGGCCCTCTATCAGAATTTGGGAAGATTGGAGAAACTTAATTTTTTGCCCAAAAAAAAAACGTAAGGGGTACCACTGTCGTTTTTTTTTTTCGGGCCGAATTTTTGAGTTTCGATATCTCAGCTCTGGAAGGGGCTAGAGCCTCCATTTTTGCACTCAGGTCTAAGTCTCATGGCCCTCTATCAGAATTTGGGAAGATTGGAGAAACTTAATTTTTCGCCCAAAAAAAAAAAACGTAAGGGGTACCACTGTCGTTTTTTTTTCGGGCCGAATTTTTGAGTTTCGATATCTCAGCTCTGGAAGGGGCTAGAGCCTCCATTTTTGCACTCAGGTCTAAGTCTCATGGCCCTCTATCAGAATTTGGGAAGATTGGAGAAACTTAATTTTTCGCCCAAAAAAAAAAACGTAAGGGGTACCACTGTCGGTTTTTTTTCGGGCCGAATTTTTGAGTTTCGATATCTCAGCTCTGGAAGGGGCTAGAGCCTCCATTTTTGCACTCAGGTCTAAGTCTCATGGCCCTCTATCAGAATTTGGGAAGATTGGAGAAACTTAATTTTTCGCCCAAAAAAAAAACGTAAGGGGTACCACTGTCGTTTTTTTTTTCGGGCCGAATTTTTGAGTTTCGATATCTCAGCTCTGGAAGGGGCTAGAGCCTCCATTTTTGCACTCAGGTCTAAGTCTCATGGCCCTCTATCAGAATTTGGGAAGATTGGAGAAACTTAATTTTTTGCCCAAAAAAAAAACGTAAGGGGTACCACTGTCGTTTTTTTTTTCGGGCCGAATTTTTGAGTTTCGATATCTCAGCTCTGGAAGGGGCTAGAGCCTCCATTTTTGCACTCAGGTCTAAGTCTCATGGCCCTCTATCAGAATTTGGGAAGATTGGAGAAACTTAATTTTTCGCCCAAAAAAAAAACGTAAGGGGTACCACTGTCGTTTTTTTTTCGGGCCGAATTTTTGAGTTTCGATATCTCAGCTCTGGAAGGGGCTAGAGCCTCCATTTTTGCACTCAGGTCTAAGTCTCATGGCCCTCTATCAGAATTTGGGAAGATTGGAGAAACTTAATTTTTCGCCCAAAAAAAAAACGTAAGGGGTACCACTGTCGTTTTTTTTTTCGGGCCGAATTTTTGAGTTTCGATATCTCAGCTCTGGAAGGGGCTAGAGCCTCCATTTTTGCACTCAGGTCTAAGTCTCATGGCCCTCTATCAGGATTTGGGAAGATTGGAGAAACTTAATTTTTCGCCCAAAAAAAAAAACGTAAGGGGTACCACTGTCGTTTTTTTTCGGGCCGAATTTTTGAGTTTCGATATCTCATCTCTGGAAGGGGCTAGAGCCTCCATTTTTGCACTCAGGTCTAAGTCTCATGGCCCTCTATCAGAATTTGGGAAGATTGGAGAAACTTCATTTTTTGCCCAAAAAAAAACGTAAGGGGTACCACTGTCGTTTTTTTTTTCGGGCCGAATTTTTGAGTTTCGATATCTCAGCTCTGGAAGGGGCTAGAGCCTCCATTTTTGCACTCAGGTCTAAGTCTCATGGCCCTCTATCAGAATTTGGTAAGATTGGAGAAACTTAATTTTTCGCCCAAAAAAAAAACGTAAGGGGTACCACTGTCGTTTTTTTTTCGGGCCGAATTTTTGAGTTTCGATATCTCAGCTCTGGAAGGGGCTAGAGCCTCCATTTTTGCACTCAGGTCTAAGTCTCATGGCCCTCTATCAGAATTTGGGACGATTGGAGAAACTTAATTTTTCGCCCAAAAAAAAAACGTAAGGGGTACCACTGTCGTTTTTTTTTTCAGGGCCGAATTTTTGAGTTTCGATATCTCAGCTCTGGAAGGGGCTAGAGCCTCCATTTTTGCACTCAGGTCTAAGTCTCATGGCCCTCTATCAGAATTTGGGAAGATTGGAGAAACTTAATTTTTCGCCCAAAAAAAAAAACGACAGTGGTACGTACCCCTTACGTTTTTTTTTGGGGGGCGAAAAATTAAGTTTCTCCAATCTTCCCAAAACTCTGGATTCTGATAGAGGGCCATGAGACTTAGACCTGAGTGCAAAAATGGAGGCTCTAGCCCCTTCCAGAGCTGAGATATCGAAACTCAAAAATTTGGCCCGAAAAAAAAACGACAGTGGTACCCCTTACGTTTTTTTTGGGGCGAAAAATTAAGTTTCTCCAATCTTCCCAAATTCTGATAGAGGGCCATGAGACTTAGACCTGAGTGCAAAAATGGAGGCTCTAGCCCCTTCCAGAGCTGAGATATCGAAACTCAAAAATTCGGCCCTAAAAAAAAAACGTAAGGGGTACCACTGTCGTTTTTTTTTTCGGGCCGAATTTTTGAGTTTCGATATCTCAGCTCTGGAAGGGGCTAGAGCCTCCATTTTTGCACTCAGGTCTAAGTCTCATGGCCCTCTATCAGAATTTGGGAAGATTGGAGAAACTTAATTTTTTGCCCAAAAAAAAAACGTAAGGGGTACCACTGTCGTTTTTTTTTTCGGGCCGAATTTTTGAGTTTCGATATCTCAGCTCTGGAAGGGGCTAGAGCCTCCATTTTTGCACTCAGGTCTAAGTCTCATGGCCCTCTATCAGAATTTGGTAAGATTGGAGAAACTTAATTTTTCGCCCAAAAAAAAAACGTAAGGGGTACCACTGTCGTTTTTTTTTCGGGCCGAATTTTTGAGTTTCGATATCTCAGCTCTGGAAGGGGCTAGAGCCTCCATTTTTGCACTCAGGTCTAAGTCTCATGGCCCTCTATCAGAATTTGGGAAGATTGGAGAAACTTAATTTTTCGCCCAAAAAAAAAAACGTAAGGGGTACCACTGTCGTTTTTTTTTGGGGCCGAATTTTTGAGTTTCGATATCTCAGCTCTGGAAGGGGCTAGAGCCTCCATTTTTGCACTCAGGTCTAAGTCTCATGGCCCTCTATCAGAATTTGGGAAGATTGGAGAAACTTAATTTTTCGCCCAAAAAAAAAACGTAAGGGGTACCACTGTCGTTTTTTTTTTTTCGGGCCGAATTTTTGAGTTTCGATATCTCAGCTCTGGAAGGGGCTAGAGCCTCCATTTTTTGCACTCAGGTCTAAGTCTCATGGCCCTCTATCAGAATTTGGGAAGATTGGAGAAACGTAATTTTCCGCCAAAAAAAAAAACGTAAGGGGTACCACTGTCGTTTTTTTTTTTCGGGCCGAATTTTTGAGTTTCGATATCTCAGCTCTGGAAGGGGCTAGAGCCTCCATTTTTGCACTCAGGTCTAAGTCTCATGGCCCTCTATCAGAATTTGGTAAGATTGGAGAAACTTAATTTTTCGCCCAAAAAAAAAAACGTAAGGGGTACCACTGTCGTTTTTTTTTCGGGCCGAATTTTTGAGTTTCGATATCTCAGCTCTGGAAGGGGCTAGAGCCTCCATTTTTGCACTCAGGTCTAAGTCTCATGGCCCTCTATCAGAATTTGGGACGATTGGAGAAACTTCATTTTTCGCCCAAAAAAAAAACGTAAGGGGTACCACTGTCGTTTTTTTTTCGGGCCGAATTTTTGAGTTTCGATATCTCAGCTCTGGAAGGGGCTAGAGCCTCCATTTTTGCACTCAGATCTAAGTCTCATGGCCCTCTATCAGAATTTGGGAAGAATGGAGAAACTTAATTTTTCGCCCAAAAAAAAAAACGTAAGGGGTACCACTGTCGTTTTTTTTTCGGGCCGAATTTTTGAGTTTCGATATCTCAGCTCTGGAAGGGGCTAGAGCCTCCATTTTTGCACTCAGGTCTAAGTCTCATGGCCCTCTGTCAGAATTTGGGAAAATTGGAGAAACTTAATTTTTCTCCCAAAAAAAAACGTAAGGGGTACCACTGTCGTTTTTTTTTTCGGGCCGAATTTTTGAGTTTCGATATCTCAGCTCTGGAAGGGGCTAGAGCCTCCATTTTTGCACTCAGGTCTAAGTCTCATGGCCCTCTATCAGAATTTGGGAAGATTGGAGAAACTTAATTTTTTGCCCAAAAAAAAAACGTAAGGGGTACCACTGTCGTTTTTTTTTTCGGGCCGAATTTTTGAGTTTCGATATCTCAGCTCTGGAAGGGGCTAGAGCCTCCATTTTTGCACTCAGGTCTAAGTCTCATGGCCCTCTATCAGAATTTGGGAAGATTGGAGAAACTTAATTTTTCGCCCAAAAAAAAACATAAGGGGTACCACTGTCGTTTTTTTTTTCGGGCCGAATTTTTGAGTTTCGATATCTCAGCTCTGGAAGGGGCTAGAGCCTCCATTTTTGCACTCAGGTCTAAGTCTCATGGCCCTCTATCAGAATTTGGGAAGATTGGAGAAACTTCATTTTTTGCCCAAAAAAAAAACGTAAGGGGTACCACTGTCGTTTTTTTTTTTCGGGCCGAATTTTTGAGTTTCGATATCTCAGCTCTGGAAGGGGCTAGAGCCTCCATTTTTGCACTCAGGTCTAAGTCTCATGGCCCTCTATCAGAATTTGGTAAGATTGGAGAAACTTAATTTTTCGCCCAAAAAAAAAACGTAAGGGGTACCACTGTCGTTTTTTTTTCGGGCCGAATTTTTGAGTTTCGATATCTCAGCTCTGGAAGGGGCTAGAGCCTCCATTTTTGCACTCAGGTCTAAGTCTCATGGCCCTCTATCAGAATTTGGGACGATTGGAGAAACTTAATTTTTCGCCCAAAAAAAAACCGTAAGGGGTACCACTGTCGTTTTTTTTTTCAGGGCCGAATTTTTGAGTTTCGATATCTCAGCTCTGGAAGGGGCTAGAGCCCCCATTTTTGCACTCAGGTCTAAGTCTCATGGCCCTCTATCAGAATTTGGGAAGATTGGAGAAACTTAATTTTTCGCCCAAAAAAAAAAACGTAAGGGGTACCACTGTCGTTTTTTTTTGGGGCCGAATTTTTGAGTTTCGATATCTCAGCTCTGGAAGGGGCTAGAGCCTCCATTTTTGCACTCAGGTCTAAGTCTCATGGCCCTCTATCAGAATTTGGTAAGATTGGAGAAACTTAATTTTTTGCCCAAAAAAAAAAACGTAAGGGGTACCACTGTCGTTTTTTTTTTTGGGCGTAAAATTAAGTTTCTCCAAACTTCCCAAATTCTGATAGAGGGCCATGAGACTTAGACCTGAGTGCAAAAATGGAGGCTCTAGCCCCTTCCAGAGCTGAGATATCGAAACCCAAAAATTCGGCCCGAAAAAAAAACGACAGTGGTACCCCTTACGTTTTTTTTTGGGGGTGAAAAATTAAGTTTCTCCAATCTTCCCAAATTCTGATAGAGGGCCATGAGACTTAGACCTGAGTGCAAAAATGGAGGCTCTAGCCCCTTCCAGAGCTGAGATATCGAAACCCAAAAATTCGGCCTGAAAAAAAAAACGACAGTGGTACCCCTTACGTTTTTTTTTTTGGGCGAAAAATTAAGTTTCTCCAATCTTCCCAAATTCTGATAGAGGGCCATGAGACTTAGACCTGAGTGCAAAAATGGAGGCTCTAGCCCCTTCCAGAGCTGAGATATCGAAACTCAAAAATTCGGCCCGAAAAAAAAAAACGAGAGTGGTACCCCTTACGTTTTTTTTTTGGGGCGAAAAATTAAGTTTCTCCAATCTTCCCAAATTCTGATAGAGGGCCATGAGACTTAGACCTGAGTGCAAAAATGGAGGCTCTAGCCCCTTCCAGAGCTGAGATATCGAAACTCAAAAATTCGGCCCGAAAAAAAAACGACAGTGGTACCCCTTACGTTTTTTTTTTTGGGCGAAAAATTAAGTTTCTCCAATCTTCCCAAATTCTGATAGAGGGCCATGAGACTTAGACCTGAGTGCAAAAATGGAGGCTCTAGCCCCTTCCAGAGCTGAGATATCGAAACTCAAAAATTCGGCCCGAAAAAAAAACGACAGTGGTACCACTTACGTTTTTTTTTTTGGGGCGAAAAATTAAGTTTCTCCAATCTTCCCAAATTCTGGTAGAGGGCCATGAGACTTAGACCTGAGTGCAAAAATGGAGGCTCTAGCCCCTTCCAGAGCTGAGATATCAAAACTCAAAAATTCGGCCCGAAAAAAAAACGACAGTGGTATCCCTTACGTTTTTTTTTGGGCGAAAAATTAAGTTTCTCCAATCTTCCCAAAACTCTGGATTCTGATAGAGGGCCATGAGACTTAGACCTGAGTGCAAAAATGGAGGCTCTAGCCCCTTCCAGAGCTGAGATATCGAAACTCAAAAATTTGGCCCGAAAAAAAAACGACAGTGGTACCCCTTACGTTTTTTTTTTGGGGTCGAAAAATTAAGTTTTTCCAATCTTCCCAAATTCTGATAGAGGGCCATGAGACTTAGACCTGAGTGCAAAAATGGAGGCTCTAACCCCTTCCAGAGCTGAGATATCGAAACTCAAAAATTCGGCCCGAAAAAAAAACGACAGTGGTATCCCTTACGTTTTTTTTTTGGGCGAAAAATTAAGTTTCTCCAATCTTCCCAAATTCTGATAGAGGGCCATGAGACTTAGACCTGAGTGCAAAAATGGAGGCTCTAGCCCCTTCCAGAGCTGAGATATCGAAACTCAAAAATTCGGCCCGAAAAAAAAAACGACAGTGGTACCCCTTACGTTTTTTATTTTTTGGGCGAAAAATTAAGTTTCTCCAATCTTCCCAAATTCTGATAGAGGGCCATGAGACTTAGACCTGAGTGCAAAAATGGAGGCTCTAGCCCCTTCCAGAGCTGAGATATCGAAACTCAAAAATTCGGCCCGAAAAAAAAAACGACAGTGGTACCCCTTACGTTTTTTTTGGGGGGCGAAAAATTAAGTTTCTCCAATCTTCCCAAATTCTGATAGAGGGCCATGAGACTTAGACCTGAGTGCAAAAATGGAGGCTCTAGCCCCTTCCAGAGCTGAGATATCGAAACCCAAAAATTCGGCCCGAAAAAAAAAACGACAGTGGTACCCCTTACGTTTTTTATTTTTTGGGCGAAAAATTAAGTTTCTCCAATCTTCCCAAATTCTGATAGAGGGCCATGAGACTTAGACCTGAGTGCAAAAATGGAGGCTCTAGCCCCTTCCAGAGCTGAGATATCGAAACTCAAAAATTCGGCCCGAAAAAAAAAACGACAGTGGTACCCCTTACGTTTTTTTTTTTGGGTGAAAAATTAAGTTTCTCCAATCTTCCCAAATTCTGATAGAGGGCCATGAGACTTAGACCTGAGTGCAAAAATGGAGGCTCTAGCCCCTTCCAGAGCTGAGATATCGAAACTCAAAAATTTGGCCCGAAAAAAAAACGACAGTGGTACCCCTTACGTTTTTTTTTTGGGGTCGAAAAATTAAGTTTTTCCAATCTTCCCAAATTCTGATAGAGGGCCATGAGACTTAGACCTGAGTGCAAAAATGGAGGCTCTAACCCCTTCCAGAGCTGAGATATCGAAACTCAAAAATTCGGCCCGAAAAAAAAACGACAGTGGTATCCCTTACGGTTTTTTTTGGGCGAAAAATTAAGTTTCTCCAATCTTCCCAAATTCTGATAGAGGGCCATGAGACTTAGACCTGAGTGCAAAAATGGAGGCTCTAGCCCCTTCCAGAGCTGAGATATCGAAACTCAAAAATTCGGCCCGAAAAAAAAAAACGACAGTGGTACCCCTTACGTTTTTTATTTTTTGGGCGAAAAATTAAGTTTCTCCAATCTTCCCAAATTCTGATAGAGGGCCATGAGACTTAGACCTGAGTGCAAAAATGGAGGCTCTAGCCCCTTCCAGAGCTGAGATATCGAAACTCAAAAATTCGGCCCGAAAAAAAAAACGACAGTGGTACCCCTTACGTTTTTTTTGGGGGGCGAAAAATTAAGTTTCTCCAATCTTCCCAAATTCTGATAGAGGGCCATGAGACTTAGACCTGAGTGCAAAAATGGAGGCTCTAGCCCCTTCCAGAGCTGAGATATCGAAACTCAAAAATTCGGCCCGAAAAAAAAAAACGACAGTGGTACCCCTTACGTTTTTTTTTTTGGGCGAAAAATTAAGTTTCTCCAATCTTCCCAAATTCTGATAGAGGGCCATGAGACTTAGACCTGAGTGCAAAAATGGAGGCTCTAGCCCCTTCCAGAGCTGAGATATCGAAACCCAAAAATTCGGCCCGAAAAAAAAAACGACAGTGGTACCCCTTACGTTTTTTATTTTTTGGGCGAAAAATTAAGTTTCTCCAATCTTCCCAAATTCTGATAGAGGGCCATGAGACTTAGACCTGAGTGCAAAAATGGAGGCTCTAGCCCCTTCCAGAGCTGAGATATCGAAACTCAAAAATTCGGCCCGAAAAAAAAAACGACAGTGGTACCCCTTACGTTTTTTTTTTTTGGGTGAAAAATTAAGTTTCTCCAATCTTCCCAAATTCTGATAGAGGGCCATGAGACTTAGACCTGAGTGCAAAAATGGAGGCTCTAGCCCCTTCCAGAGCTGAGATATCGAAACTCAAAAATTCGGCCCGAAAAAAAAAACGACAGTGGTACCCCTTACGTTTTTTTTTTTTGGGGCGAAAAATTAAGTTTCTCCAATCTTCCCAAATTCTGATAGAGGGCCATGAGACTTAGACCTGAGTGCAAAAATGGAGGCTCTAGCCCCTTCCAGAGCTGAGATATCGAAACTCAAAAATTCGGCCCGAAAAAAAAAACGACAGTGGTACCCCTTACGTTTTTTTTGGGGGGCGAAAAATTAAGTTTCTCCAATCTTCCCAAATTCTGATAGAGGGCCATGAGACTTAGACCTGAGTGCAAAAATGGAGGCTCTAGCCCCTTCCAGAGCTGAGATATCGAAACTCAAAAATTCGGCCCGAAAAAAAAACGACAGTGGTACCCCTTACGTTTTTTTTTTGGGCGAAAAATTAAGTTTCTCCAATCTTCCCAAATTCTGGATTCTGATAGAGGGCCATGAGACTTAGACCTGAGTGCAAAAATGGAGGCTCTAGCCCCTTCCAGAGCTGAGATATCGAAACTCAAAAATTTGGCCCGAAAAAAAAAACGACAGTGGTACCCCTTACGTTTTTTTTTGGGCGAAAAATTAAGTTTCTCCAATCTTCCCAAATTCTGATAGAGGGCCATGAGACTTAGACCTGAGTGCAAAAATGGAGGCTCTAGCCCCTTCCAGAGCTGAGATATCGAAACTCAAAAATTCGGCCCGAAAAAAAAACGACAGTGGTACCCCTTACGTTTTTTTTTTTGGGGGGCGAAAAATTAAGTTTCTCCAATCTTCCCAAATTCTGATAGAGGGCCATGAGACTTAGACCTGAGTGCAAAAATGGAGGCTCTAGAACCTTCCAGAACTGAGATATCGAAACTCAAAAATTCGGCCCGAAAAAAAAAACGACAGTGGTACCCCTTACGTTTTTTTTTGGGGGGGGGGGCGAAAAATTAAGTTTCTCCAATCTTCCCAAATTCTGATAGAGGGCCATGAGACTTAGACCTGAGTGCAAAAATGGAGGCTCTAGCCCCTTCCAGAGCTGAGATATCGGAACTCAAAAATTCGGCCCGAAAAAAAAAAACGACAGTGGTACCCCTTACGTTTTTTTTTGGGCGAAAAATTAAGTTTCTCCAATCTTCCCAAATTCTGATAGAGGGCCATGAGACTTAGACCTGAGTGCAAAAATGGAGGCTCTAGCCCCTTCCAGAGCTGAGATATCGAAACTCAAAAATTCGGCCCGAAAAAAAAAAAACGACAGTGGTACCCCTTACCGTTTTTTTTTTGGGTGAAAAATTAAGTTTCTCCAATCTTCCCAAATTCTGATAGAGGGCCATGAGACTTAGACCTGAGTGCAAAAATGGAGGCTCTAGCCCCTTCCAGAGCTGAGATATCGAAACCCAAAAATTCGGCCCGAAAAAAAACCGACAGTGGTACCCCTTATGTTTTTTTTTTGGGGCGAAAAATTAAGTTTCTCCAATCTTCCCAAATTCTGATAGAGGGCCATGAGACTTAGACCTGAGTGCAAAAATGGAGGCTCTAGCCCCTTCCAGAGCTGAGATATCGAAACTCAAAAATTCAGCCCGAAAAAAAACGACAGTGGTACCCCTTACGTTTTTTTTTGGGGGTGAAAAATTAAGTTTCTCCAATCTTCCCAAATTCTGATAGAGGGCCATGAGACTTAGACCTGAGTGCAAAAATGGAGGCTCTAGCCCCTTCCAGAGCTGAGATATCGAAACCCAAAAATTCGGCCTGAAAAAAAAACGACAGTGGTACCCCTTACGTTTTTTTTTTGGGCGAAAAATTAAGTTTCTCCAATCTTCCCAAATTCTGATAGAGGGCCATGAGACTTAGACCTGAGTGCAAAAATGGAGGCTCTAGCCCCTTCCAGAGCTGAGATATCGAAACTCAAAAATTCAGCCCGAAAAAAAAACGACAGTGGTACCCCTTACGTTTTTTTTTTGGGTGAAAAATTAAGTTTCTCCAATCTTCCCAAATTATGATAGAGGGCCATGAGACTTAGACCTGAGTGCAAAAATGGAGGCTCTAGCCCCTTCCAGAGCTGAGATATCGAAACTCAAAAATTCGGCCCGAAAAAAAAACAACAGTGGTACCCCTTACGTTTTTTTTTTGGGCGAAAAATTAAGTTTCTCCAATCTTCCCAAATTCTGATAGAGGGCCATGAGACTTAGACCTGAGTGCAAAAATGGAGGCTCTAGCCCCTTCCAGAGCTGAGATATCGAAACTCAAAAATTCGACCCGAAAAAAAAACGACAGTGGTACCACTTACGTTTTTTTTTTGGGGCGAAAAATTAAGTTTCTCCAATCTTCCCAAATTCTGGTAGAGGGCCATGAGACTTAGACCTGAGTGCAAAAATGGAGGCTCTAGCCCCTTCCAGAGCTGAGATATCAAAACTCAAAAATTCGGCCCGAAAAAAAACCGACAGTGGTACCCCTTACGTTTTTTTTTTTGGGGCGAAAAATTAAGTTTCTCCAATCTTCCCAAAACTCTGGATTCTGATAGAGGGCCATGAGACTTAGACCTGAGTGCAAAAATGGAGGCTCTAGCCCCTTCCAGAGCTGAGATATCGAAACTCAAAAATTTGGCAAGAAAAAAAAACGACAGTGGTACCCCTTACGTTTTTTTTTTTTGGGGCGAAAAATTAAGTTTTTCCAATCTTCCCAAATTCTGATAGAGGGCCATGAGACTTAGACCTGAGTGCAAAAATGGAGGCTCTAACCCCTTCCAGAGCTGAGATATCGAAACTCAAAAATTCGGCCCGAAAAAAAAATGACAGTGGTACCCCTTACGTTTTTTTTTTGGGCGAAAAATTAAGTTTCTCCAATCTTCCCAAATTCTGATAGAGGGCCATGAGACTTAGACCTGAGTGCAAAAATGGAGGCTCTAGCCCCTTCCAGAGCTGAGATATCGAAACTCAAAAATTCGGCCCGAAAAAAAAAACGACAGTGGTACCCCTTACGTTTTTTTTGGGGGGGGGCGAAAAATTAAGTTTCTCCAATCTTCCCAAAACTCTGGATTCTGATAGAGGGCCATGAGACTTAGACCTGAGTGCAAAAATGGAGGCTCTAGCCCCTTCCAGAGCTGAGATATCGAAACTCAAAAATTTGGCCCGAAAAAAAAAACGACAGTGGTACCCCTTACGTTTTTTTTTTGGGGCGAAAAATTAAGTTTCTCCAATCTTCCCAAATTCTGATAGAGAGCCATGAGACTTAGACCTGAGTGCAAAAATGGAGGCTCTAGCCCCTTCCAGAGCTGAGATATCAAAACTCAAAAATTCGGCCCGAAAAAAAAAACGACAGTGGTACCCCTTACGTTTTTTTTTTGGGGGGCGAAAAATTAAGTTTCTCCAATCTTCCCAAATTCTGATAGAGGGCCATGAGACTTAGACCTGAGTGCAAAAATGGAGGCTCTAGAACCTTCCAGAGCTGAGATATCGAAACTCAAAAATTCGGCCCGAAAAAAAAAACGACAGTGGTACCCCTTACGTTTTTTTTTGGGGGGCGAAAAATTAAGTTTCTCCAATCTTCCCAAATTCTGATAGAGGGCCATGAGACTTAGACCTGAGTGCAAAAATGGAGGCTCTAGCCCCTTCCAGAGCTGAGATATCGAAACTCAAAAATTCGGCCCGAAAAAAAAAACGACAGTGGTACCCCTTACGTGTTTTTTTTTGGGCGAAAAATTAAGTTTCTCCAATCTTCCCAAATTCTGATAGAGGGCCATGAGACTTAGACCTGAGTGCAAAAATGGAGGCTCTAGCCCCTTCCAGAGCTGAGATATCGAAACCCAAAAATTCGGCCCGAAAAAAAAAACGACAGTGGTACCCCTTACGTTTTTTATTTTTTGGGCGAAAAATTAAGTTTCTCCAATCTTCCCAAATTCTGATAGAGGGCCATGAGACTTAGACCTGAGTGCAAAAATGGAGGCTCTAGCCCCTTCCAGAGCTGAGATATCGAAACTCAAAAATTCGGCCCGAAAAAAAAACGACAGTGGTACCCCTTACGTTTTTTTTTTTGGGTGAAAAATTAAGTTTCTCCAATCTTCCCAAATTCTGATAGAGGGCCATGAGACTTAGACCTGAGTGCAAAAATGGAGGCTCTAGCCCCTTCCAGAGCTGAGATATCGAAACTCAAAAATTCGGCCCGAAAAAAAAAACGACAGTGGTACCCCTTACGTTTTTTTTTTTGTGGCGAAAAATTAAGTTTCTCCAATCTTCCCAAATTCTGATAGAGGGCCATGAGACTTAGACCTGAGTGCAAAAATGGAGGCTCTAGCCCCTTCCAGAGCTGAGATATCGAAACTCAAAAATTCGGCCCGAAAAAAAAAACGACAGTGGTACCCCTTACGTTTTTTTTGGGGGGCGAAAAATTAAGTTTCTCCAATCTTCCCAAATTCTGATAGAGGGCCATGAGACTTAGACCTGAGTGCAAAAATGGAGGCTCTAGCCCCTTCCAGAGCTGAGATATCGAAACTCAAAAATTCGGCCCGAAAAAAAAACGACAGTGGTACCACTTACGTTTTTTTTTTGGGGGCGAAAAATTAAGTTTCTCCAATCTTCCCAAATTCTGGTAGAGGGCCATGAGACTTAGACCTGAGTGCAAAAATGGAGGCTCTAGCCCCTTCCAGAGGTGAGATATCAAAACTCAAAAATTCGGCCCGAATAAAAAACGACAGTGGTACCACTTACGTTTTTTTTTTGGGGGCGAAAAATTAAGTTTCTCCAATCTTCCCAAATTCTGGTAGAGGGCCATGAGACTTAGACCTGAGTGCAAAAATGGAGGCTCTAGCCCCTTCCAGAGGTGAGATATCAAAACTCAAAAATTCGGCCCGAAAAAAAAACGATAGTGGTACCCCTTACGTTTTTTTTTTTTAGGCGAAAAATTACGTTTCTCCGATCTTCCCAAAACTCTGGATTCTGATAGAGGGCCATGAGACTTAGACCTGAGTGCAAAAATGGAGGCTCTAGCCCCTTCCAGAGCTGAGATATCGAAACTCAAAAATTCGGCCCGAAAAAAAAAACGACAGTGGTACCCCTTACGTTTTTTTTTTTTGGGGCGAAAAATTAAGTTTCTCCAATCTTCCCAAATTCTGATAGAGGGCCATGAGACTTAGACCTGAGTGCAAAAATGGAGGCTCTAGCCCCTTCCAGAGCTGAGATATCGAAACTCAAAAATTCGGCCCGAAAAAAAAAACGACAGTGGTACCCCTTACGTTTTTTTTTGGGGGCGAAAAATTAAGTTTCTCCAATCTTCCCAAATTCTGATAGAGGGCCATGAGACTTAGACCTGAGTGCAAAAATGGAGGCTCTAGCCCCTTCCAGAGCTGAGATATCGAAACTCAAAAATTCGGCCCGAAAAAAAAACGACAGTGGTACCACTTACGTTTTTTTTTTGGGGGCGAAAAATTAAGTTTCTCCAATCTTCCCAAATTCTGGTAGAGGGCCATGAGACTTAGACCTGAGTGCAAAAATGGAGGCTCTAGCCCCTTCCAGAGGTGAGATATCAAAACTCAAAAATTCGGCCCGAATAAAAAACGACAGTGGTACCACTTACGTTTTTTTTTTTGGGGCGAAAAATTAAGTTTTTCCAATCTTCCCAAATTCTGGTAGAGGGCCATGAGACTTAGACCTGAGTGCAAAAATGGAGGCTCTAGCCCCTTCCAGAGGTGAGATATCAAAACTCAAAAATTCGGCCCGAAAAAAAAACGATAGTGGTACCCCTTACGTTTTTTTTTTTTAGGCGAAAAATTACGTTTCTCCGATCTTCCCAAAACTCTGGATTCTGATAGAGGGCCATGAGACTTAGACCTGAGTGCAAAAATGGAGGCTCTAGCCCCTTCCAGAGCTGAGATATCGAAACTCAAAAATTCGGCCCGAAAAAAAAAACGACAGTGGTACCCCTTACGTGTTTTTTTTTGGGCGAAAAATTAAGTTTCTCCAATCTTCCCAAATTCTGATAGAGGGCCATGAGACTTAGACCTGAGTGCAAAAATTGAGGCTCTAGCCCCTTCCAGAGCTGAGATATCGAAACTCAAAAATTCTGCCCAAAAAAAAAACGATAGTGGTACCCCTCACGGTTTTTTTTTTTTGGGCGAAAAATTAAGTTTCTCCAATCTTCCCAAAACTCTAGATTCTGATAGAGGGCCATGAGACTTAGACCTGAGTGCAAAAATGGAGGCTCTAGCCCCTTCCAGAGCTGAGATATCGAAACTCAAAAATTCGGTCTGAAAAAAAAAACGACAGTGGTACCCCTTACGTTTTTTTTTTTTTGGGCGAAAAATTAAGTTTCTCCAATCTTCCCAAATTCTGGTAGAGGGCCATGAGACTTAGACCTGACTGCAAAAATGGAGGCTCTAGCCCCTTCCAGAGCTGAGATATCGAAACTCAAAAATTCGGCCCGAAAAAAAAACGACAGTGGTACCCCTTACATTTTTTCTTTTGGGGCGAAAAATTAAGTTTCTCCAATCTTCCCAAAACTCTGGATTCTGATAGAGGGCCATGAGACTTAGACCTGAGTGCAAAAATGGAGGCTCTAGCCCCTTCCAGAGCTGAGATATCAAAACTCAAAAATTCGGCCCGAAAAAAAAACGACAGTGGTACCCCTTACGTTTTTTTTTTTTGGTCAAAAAATTAAGCTTCTCCAATCTTCCCAAATTCCGATAGAGGGCCATGAGACTTAGACCTGAGTGCAAAATGGAGGCTCTAGCCCCTTCCAGAGCTGAGATATCGAAACTCAAAAATTCGGCCCGAAAAAAAAACGACAGTGGTACCCCTTACGTTTTTTTTTTGGGCGAAAAATTAAGTTTCTCCAATCTTCCCAAATTCTGATAGAGGGCAATGAGAATTAGACCTGAGTGCAAAAATGGAGGCTCTAGCCCCTTCTAGAGCTGAGATATCGAAACTCAAAAATTAGGCCCGAAAAAAAAAAACGACAGTGGTACCCCTTACGTTTTTTTTGGGGGGGGGCGAAAAATTAAGTTTCTCCAATCTTCCCAAATTCTGATAGAGGGCCATGAGACTTAGACCTGAGTGCAAAAATTGAGGCTCTAGCCCCTTCCAGAGCTGAGATATCGAAACTCAAAAATTCGGCCCGAAAAAAAAATGACAGTGGTACCCCTTACGTTTTTTTTTTGGGCGAAAAATTAAGTTTCTCCAATCTTCCCAAATTCTGATAGAGGGCCATGAGACTTAGACCTGAGTGCAAAAATGGAGGCTCTAGCCCCTTCCAGAGCTGAGATATCGAAACTCAAAAATTCGGCCCTGAAAAAAAAACGACAGTGGTACCACTTACGTTTTTTTTTTTTTGGGCGAAAAATTAAGTTTCTCCAATCTTCCCAAAACTCTGGATTCTGATAGAGGGCCATGAGACTTAGACCTGAGTGCAAAAATGGAGGCTCTAGCCCCTTCCAGAGCTGAGATATCGAAACTCAAAAATTTGGCCCGAAAAAAAAAACGACAGTGGTACCCCTTACGTTTTTTTTTGGGGGCGAAAAATTAAGTTTCTACAATCTTCCCAAATTCTGATAGAGGGCCATGAGACTTAGACCTGAGTGCAAAAATGGAGGCTCTAGCCCCTTCTAGAGCTGAGATATCGAAACTCAAAAATTAGGCCCGAAAAAAAAAAACGACAGTGGTACCCCTTACGTTTTTTTTGGGGGGGGGCGAAAAATTAAGTTTCTCCAATCTTCCCAAATTCTGATAGAGGGCCATGAGACTTAGACCTGAGTGCAAAAATTGAGGCTCTAGCCCCTTCCAGAGCTGAGATATCGAAACTCAAAAATTCGGCCCGAAAAAAAAATGACAGTGGTACCCCTTACGTTTTTTTTTTGGGCGAAAAATTAAGTTTCTCCAATCTTCCCAAATTCTGATAGAGGGCCATGAGACTTAGACCTGAGTGCAAAAATGGAGGCTCTAGCCCCTTCCAGAGCTGAGATATCGAAACTCAAAAATTCGGCCCTGAAAAAAAAACGACAGTGGTACCACTTACGTTTTTTTTTTTTGGGCGAAAAATTAAGTTTCTCCAATCTTCCCAAAACTCTGGATTCTGATAGAGGGCCATGAGACTTAGACCTGAGTGCAAAAATGGAGGCTCTAGCCCCTTCCAGAGCTGAGATATCGAAACTCAAAAATTTGGCCCGAAAAAAAAAACGACAGTGGTACCCCTTACGTTTTTTTTTGGGGGCGAAAAATTAAGTTTCTACAATCTTCCCAAATTCTGATAGAGGGCCATGAGACTTAGACCTGAGTGCAAAAATGGAGGCTCTAGCCCCTTCCAGAGCTGAGATATCGAAACTCAAAAACTCGGCCCGAAAAAAAAAAACGACAGTGGTACCCCTTACGTTTTTTTTTTTGGGGCGAAAAATTAAGTTTCTCCAATCTTCCCAAAACTCTGGATTCTGATAGAGGGCCATGAGACTTAGACATGAGTGCAAAAATGGAGGCTCTAGCCCCTTCCAGAGCTGAGATATCGAAACTCAAAAATTCGGCCGGAAAAAAAAAACGATAGTGGTACCCCTTACGGTTTTTTTTTTGGGCGAAAAATTAAGTTTCTCCAATCTTCCCAAAACTCTGGATTCTGATAGAGGGCAATGAGACTTAGACCTGAGTGCAAAAATGGAGGCTCTAGCCCCTTCCAGAGCTGAGATATCGAAACTCAAAAATTCGGCCCGAAAAAAAAACGACAGTGGTACCCCTTACGTTTTTTTTTTGGGCGAAAAATTAAGTTTCTCCAATCTTCCCAAATTCTGGTAGAGGGCCATGAGACTTAGACCTGAGTGCAAAAATGGAGGCTCTAGCCCCTTCCAGAGCTGAGATATCGAAACTCAAAAATTCGGCCCGAAAAAAAAAAAACGACAGTGGTACCCCTTACGTTTTTTTTTTTGGGGCGAAAAGTTAAGTTTCTCCAATCTTCCCAAAACTCTGGATTCTGATAGAGGGCCATGAGACTTAGACCTGAGTGCAAAAATGGAGGCTCTAGCCCCTTCCAGAGCTGAGATATCGAAACTCAAAAATTCGACCCGAAAAAAAAAACGACAGTGGTACCCCTTACGTTTTTTTTTTGGGCGAAAAATTAAGTTTCTCCAATCTTCCCAAATTCTGATAGAGGGCCATGAGACTTAAACCTGAGTGCAAAAATGGAGGCTCTAGCCCCTTCCAGAGCTGAGATATCGAAACTCAAAAATTCGGCCCGAAAAAAAAAACGACAGTGGTACCCCTTACGTTTTTTTTTTTTGGGCGAAAAATTAAGTTTCTCCAATCTTCCCAAAACTCTGGATTCTGATAGAGGGCCATGAGACTTAGACCTGAGTGCAAAAATGGAGACTCTAGCCCCTTCCAGAGCTGAGATATCGAAACGCAAAAATTCGGCCCGAAAAAAAAACGACAGTGGTACCCCTTACGTTTTTTTTGGGGCGAAAAATTACGTTTCTCCAATCTTCCCAAATTCTGATAGAGGGCCATGAGACTTAGACCTGAGTGCAAAAATGGAGGCTCTAGCCCCTTCCAGAGCTGAGATATCGAAACTCAAAAATTCGGCCCGAAAAAAAAACGACAGTGGTACCCCTTACGTTTTTTTTTGGTGGGGGGCGAAAAATTAAGTTTCTCCAATCTTCCCTAATTCTGATAGAGGGCCATGAGACTTAGACCTGAGTGCAAAAATGGAGGCTCTAGCCCCTTCCAGAGCTGAGATATCAAAACTCAAAAATTCGGCCCGAAAAAAAAAAAAGAACAGTGGTACCCCTTACGTTTTTTTTTTGGGGCGAAAAAATTAAGTTTCTCCAATCTTCCCAAATTCTGATAGAGGGCCATGAGACTTAGACCTGAGTGCAAAAATGGAGGCTCTAGCCCCTTCCAGAGCTGAGAAATCGAAACTCAAAAATTCGGCCCGAAAAAAAACGACAGTGGTACCCCTTACGTTTTTTTTTTTTGGGCGAAAAATTAAGTTTCTCCAATCTTCCCAAATTCTGGTAGAGGGCCATGAGACTTTACCATGAGGCCCTCTATCAGAATCCAGAGTTTTGGGATTTTGAATTTCGATATCTCAGCTCTGGAAGGGTCTAGAGCATGGGTCACCAAACTAAGGCCCGCGGGCCGAATCAGGCCCGCCACACCCCTTTGACTGGCCCCCCAACCCCTCTGCCCCCCACTACTTGAACCGGCAATCCCCAAAAGTCGTCATGGCCTATTTTTTTAAATTGCTTTTTGGAAAATAATAACATGTCTGCATTTGGTATTTTGTTGTTTACTGAGCATGCTCACCTGGATAGGCATAAGAGCTGACTAGTTCTATTACTCATGTTGTTGTTATAATTTCAATGTTTATTTATTTATTTTATAGGCCTATTTATTTGACCTTTATTAAGTGCTGTACACAATTATTATAAATAGTAACAGGCCTACCTATAATTTATAATTTTTCATTCATCCTTACCAGTGCCACTCACCTCAACTAGGCAGATGTTTCTTACCTTGACAGGTTTGATGTTATTTGTATTCGAAAATAAATAAATGGAAAATCTGTGGTATTTCAAATTAAAACAAAGTGTGAAGACTCGATTACTACTTTTGCAAACAACTATTAATGATAAACAAATATGGCTGTGCCAGGCTAGTAATCTCTACTATGAGGCCTGCTGGTGGTCAGTTTGGTCTTGGTCACACAATTCTATTTTATATAGCCCCGGCCCCCCATCACAGTCAGGAACGATAATGTGGCCCCCAGAGAAAAAAGTTTGGTGACCCCTGGTCTAGAGCCTCCATTTTTGCACTCAGGTCAAAGTCTCACAGTCCTCTATCATAATCCAGACTTTTGAGAAGATTGGAGAAACTTATTTTTTTGCCCAAAAACGAAAAAAAAACGAAAGGGGTAACACTGTCGTTTTTTTTTCGGGTCGAAATTTTGAATTGTGATATCTCAGCTCTGGAAGGGTGTAGAGACTCTATTTTTGCATTTAGGTGTAAGTCTCATGGCCCTCTATCAGAATCCAGAGTTCCCTATCGTAGTCACTTCGAGTTACGTCAGAAGTGACGGAGATTGGGGGTTTCGCATAGAAAGCCAATCCTCTTCGAGTATTAAAACACGAGCCAATGGCATGCAATGCCTTGGGGCTGCGGAAATTTGCATAGCGTACTCCGCCCTACTCCGTGAGTATAAAAGGAGGAAGTGAACGCAACCGCAGTATGTTTTCGCTTCGGAGCCAAGAGAACCTCTTCACTCCTGAAAGCACTGTTCAAGACTCTTCGAGACGAGCGTCCTCTTCAGTGTTGGTGTGACGGCGGTACCCAGCGAGATTCTGCATCGCCTGCGATCTGAGCAGTGGTCTGCCAGACTTTGCGCTTCTCCCTGGTCGCTTCAGCGCTGAAAGAGTGAATTTCCTCCTCTCATTGAAAGAGCTGCACGCGCACGTCTTTTTAAAGACGGTTCGCCCGTGCTCTTCTGGGTGTGATTGATTTCTGTCGTCATCTGATGGTCACGATCGCTGCTTTGTATGCCTGGGCATTTCAGCATGCAGCAGCAGCGTTCGTGGATGACTCATTTTCCTTCTGTGGGAACATGACCATCTCTACACTGAGGTCGAGACTCAATGATCTCACTTGAGTGAGAGTCCCGGTCCCCCCCGCTCGATCGGTTTCCTCCATAGGGGGCCCGTCGACCCGGGGACCTGGTGATTTACGGTGATGGTGTGGATAAGCCCCGACGATTTCTCGGGCCACACCTCCCGCCTCAGTGCGAGAGCCAGCGAGCGTTAGTTCGATTCAGTCGGTTGCTTCTTCGGTGGCACCGGCTGCTTCGGGCAGCGCTCCAGATGATGATGCGATGTCGATCACAGCATCACTAGGCGGGCTTGACTCCTCGGGAAGTGAGGATGCGGCCGCGTTGCCTCCCTCGGGAGCGTCAGCGCCGCCGTGTCTGATCCCGCGTTGATGGCCGTGCTATCTCGGGCGTTCGTGAGCATCGGGTGGGGGTGGAACTCCGCCCCTCCCCGATCTCTCGCGGCTGGATAATTGGTTTTTGGGTAACGCTGCCGCCTTACGGCCACGGCCAACCCCAATTTCCTTTTTTCCCCGAGTTGCATGCGGAACTGACACGCACTATAAAAAAAAAAAAAAAAAAAGCGTGCTTAGTTCCCCGCCCTTCCTCCCCTCGGCGATGCGGCTGTCTGTGGGTACGCTGGGGCTCCCCCGGTCAACCGGCGGTTGCTCTCAGATGCCCCTCCAAAGCCTATGGGTTCTCGTCGTCTATGGCGGCGCGATTCTGTAGAGCGGCGGGACAGGCAGCCTCCGCCCTGCATATGATGAGCACCTACAAAGCTAGCTGCTCAGGAATGTGCACGAGGAGGTGACGGACCAAGCGAGCTGCGAGCCTGTCGCCTACCTTGTCCTTAAACGGGTCACGGAGGCGGTCGCTCGCTCCCTTGGTCAGGTGATGCCCACCGCTGTGGTCCAGGAGCATCATAATGTTCGGCGGTGCGGTCCAGGACTTTGCCCAGCACTTCTCGACCGCCTAGGAGCAGACGAAGGCGGTTTCTCTGCCCCGACGGCCAGCTGCTGCCTCCAACCAGCCGTCGGCTCGGACGCCTCCGCCAGCTCGCCGCCGAGGACGCCCCCCTGCGGCTCCCTTCCCTCCCACGCGGCCCCAGCAGCAGCCTTCAGCCGGTTCGCGTCGCGGAGGAGGCCACAGGTAAGCGTCCCAAGAAAAGAGCCCCCCTCAGGCCGCGTGCCCCGCTAGATGCCAGGCGAAGCGATGTTCCTGAGGCGGGCCGCTCAGTGATAGTGTCATGGTTTTTCTCAGGAGGCGGTGGCAGGGCCCCTCCTTCCCCGGTGGAGGGCCGGTGGAGAATCTTTTGTTCTGGCTAGCTCCCTGAGCTGGTTGAGGAAAAGCTGACACTGTCATTGAGCACACAGACTGGAATGAGCGCGCACGACGTCCAGTGCGTCGCCCCGTTCATTCCTCTCTGTCTCGGAGGGCGCGGAAGGGTGCGTGTGTCGTCCCCGGGCTACGCCAATCCCTTCCCCCTCTGTCGCCAGACCCCCGGCAGAACAGACCCCCGTGGAACGCTCTGCCTTCCCTGGTCTCTTCTGTCGGGGAGCGGGTTTCGACGGTGCATCCGGACGGGGTAACTCCTGCACGCATGCCGGTCGACCCGCCTCGCTGCCCCTCCGGGGGGACGTCTGTGGTTCGCATGACCCCGTTGGCTCACTTCCTGGAAGCCTGGCTAGCGCTTCCCGGGGTTCCCGCTGGGTCATCAGAACGATCGGATTCGGCTACGCGATTCAGTTCGCACGGTCTCTTCCCCGCTTCAGGGGAGTTCGCTCCACGATGGTTGGTGGCAATGCCCCAGTCTTGAGAGCGGAGATTGCGACCCTGCTGGCGAAGGGTGCAATCGAGACGGTCCCTCCAGCCGAGGTGAGGTCCGGGCTTTACAGCCCCTACTTCATTGTCCCCAAGAAAGACCGGTGGGTTACGACCGATCCTGGACCTGCGCATTTTGAACCGTTCTCTCCATCGACTACCGTTCAAAATGCTCACGGCCAAACGCATTTTCGAATGTGTTCGGTATCAGGATTGGTTTGCAGCGATCGACCTGAAGGACGCGTACTTCCATGGCTCCATTCTCCCTCGACACAGACCGTTTCTTCGGTTTGCCTTCGAGGGCCAGGCATACCAGTACGCCGTTCTCCCATTCGGGTTAGCTCTGTCCCCTCGCGTCTTCACGAGGATCGTCGAGGCAGCCCTTGTTCCCCTTCGCGAACACGGGGTTCGCATCCTGAACTATCTCGACGACTGGCTGTTACTAGCACACTCTCGAGCTCAGGTTTGCGAACACAGAGACCTGGTGCTACGGCACCTAGCCCGTCTGGGCCTTCGGGTCAACCGGGAAAAGAGCAAACTTTGCCCCGTGCAGAGGATCTCTTTTCTCGGCATGGAGATAGACTCGGTCGCCATGTCCGCGCAGCTCACGAACGAGCGCGCGCACTCACTGCTGGCTTGTCTTCGACGGTTCGAGGGCAAGAGTGCGGTTCCACTGAAACTATTTCAGAGGCTCCTGGGGCATATGGCATTCGCGGCCGCGGCAACGCCGCTCGGTTTGCTTCATATGAGACCGCTTCAGCTGTGGCTTCGCGATCGAGTCCCGAGGTGGGCATGGCATCGCGGCTCGCTCCGAGTTCCAGTGACTCCGACGTGCCGCCGATCCTTCTTCCCGTGGTCGAACCTCAGCTTTTTACGGACAGGGTCCCTATTCAGCGAGTTTCCAGGCATCTCGTTGTCTCCACGGATGCGTCTACCACGGGTTGGGGTGCCATGTGCAATGGGCATGCAGCCGCCGGTTCCTGGACAGGAGCCCAGCGCCTCATGCACATCAATTGCCTCGAGCTGTTGGCAGTACGGCTCGCCCGGCACCGCTTCCGAGCGTGCTCTAGGGCCAGCATGTGCTTGTCCGCTCAGACAACACTACGGCAGTAGCGTACATCAACCACCAGGGGGGGTCTACGCTCGCGCCGGTTGTCGCAGCTCGCCCGCCACCTCTTGATATGGAGTCAGAAGCACCTGAGGTCCCTTCGTGCAGTTACATTCCTGGAGACCGGAACCGGGCAGCCGCGAGCTGTCCCGGGCCCGTCCCATCTCCGGCGAATGGCGACTCCATCCCCAGTCGGTCCAGCTGATTTGGGACCAGTTCGGGGAGGCACAGTTAGACCTGTTCGCCTCTCGGGACTCGTCCCACTGCGCCCAGTTATTCTCTGACCCGCGGCTCTCTCGGCTCGGATGCGCTGGCGCACAGCTGGCCACGGGGCCCACGCAAGTGTGCGTTCCCCCAGTGAGCCTCCTTGCACGGGTGTTGTGCAAGATCAAGGAGGACGAGGAGCAGGTCTTGCTGGTAGCCCCCTACTGGCCACCAAGACGTGGTTCTCCGAACTCTTGCTCCTCGCGACAGCACCTCCTTGGCCTATTCCTCTGAGACCGGACCTACTCTCTCAGAGACGGGGCACTCTGTGGCACCCTCGTCCCGATCTTGGAGGCTGCACGTGTGGCTCCAGGACGGGACGAGGCAGGTTTGAGTTCGCTGCCACCTGCGGTGGCGGCAACCATCACTTCCGCAAGAGCGTCGTCCACGTGACACCTTTATGCGTTGAAGTGAAACCTCTTCGTCAATTGGTGTTCTTCTCGCTGAGAAGACCCCCGGAGATGTTCGATCGGAGTCATGCTTCCTTCCTGCAAGAGGGGTTGGAGCGCAGGCTGTCGCCCTCCACCCTTTGGATTTATGTCGCGGCCATTGCCGCGTCTCATGATGCAGTGAAAGGTAAGTCTATGGGAAGCATGACCTGGTCATCAGGTTCCTGAGGGGAGTGAGGGGGCTAAATCCGCCTCCCTCCCCTCCTGCCCTCTGGGGACCTCTCAGTAGACCTGGGTGCTCTGCAGAGGCCTCCCCTGGAGCCTTTGCAGTCGGTAGAGTTTTTGCCCTGTCCTATGTGACAGCACTCCTGATTGCATTGGTATCCATCAGGAGAGTAAGGGACCTGCACGCACTCTCTGTTGACGAAGTGTGCCTGGAGTTCGGGCCGGCTTACTCTCACGTATTCCTGAGACCCCGGCCTGGATATATGCCCAAGGTTCCTACCACTCCCCTCCGGGACCTGGTGGTGAACCTGCAAGCGCTGCCCCTGGAGGAGGCAGACCCAGCCTTGGCACTGCTCTGTCCGGTACGTGCTCTCCGCACCTATGTCGACAGAACGCAGTGTTTCAGGACCTCAGACCAGCTCTTGTCTGTCATGGGGGGAGCCAGAAGGGAAGGGCTCTCTCAAAGCAACGGCTGTCCCACTGGATAGTGGATGCCATTGCTTTGTCTTACCAGCAGCAAGGCCTTCCGTGCCCCCTTGGTGTGACGGCCCATTCCACTCGGAGTGTAGCCTCCTCTTGGGCTTTAGCGCACGGCGCCTCGCTAACAGACATCTGCAGAGCTGCAGGCTGGGCGACACCCAACACCTTCGCCAGATTCTATAATCTGCGAATTGAGCCGGTATCCTCTCACGTACTCGTTTCGGCCAGTTCTGGATCCGCTCAGGTGTCTTCGCTTGCTCGCCACTCCACTCCCCGGACTGGATAAGTGCGATATTTCCTCAGTTCTTCCATTGAAGTCTTGAGTCCTCCAGCACCGACGATGCGGGCACCACTGCGTTGCTCTGGATGCTAGCTAGGTGCCTCCATGCGCACGGTTCCCCATGGTAACCGTCTCATGTGTATTATCCACTGTAAGCCTCTCTGAGCATGTGTCTTCCCTTGGCAAGCCATCTGCCACCCCTGGAGTTTAAATCAGTAGCCACCTGCGGTTGGTACTCCAGTGTTCCATATGCGTTCCTATGTGGCCATATGTGTATCCTTAAGTCCTCCCTTCGGTAGGCAGCTGGTAGCATGTCCCCTTCGGGATATGTTTCCCAGTGTACCTTGGTAATCCTGTGTCAAAGTCGGATCCCCAAAAAAAAAAAAAAAAAAAGAGGTAAGGCTCGGGGGTTCAGTCTTTCGCAGGGCACTGGAAGACAGCTTGAAGATGGCGTGATGGCACAGACCCCCAATCTCCGTCACTTCTGACGTAACTCGAAGTGACTACGATAGGGAACGTCTCGGTTACGTATGTAACCCTCGTTCCCTGAGTAGGGAACGGAGACGTTACGTCTCCCTGCCACTTCTGCTGTATCGCTGGGTAGAGGCCGAGTTCAGTCTTGGCTCCTCAGCGAAGACATACTGCGGTTGCGTTCACTTCCTCCTTTTATACTCACGGAGTAGGGCGGAGTACGCTATGCAAATTTCCGCAGCCCCAAGGCATTGCATGCCATTGGCTCGTGTTTTAATACTCGAAGAGGATTGGCTTTCTATGCGAAACCCCCAATCTCCGTCACTTCTGACGTAACGTCTCCGTTCCCTACTCAGGGAACGAGGGTTACATACGTAACCGAGACGTTTTGAGAAGATTGGAGAAACTTAATTTTTCGCTCAAAGAAAAAAAACGAAAGGGGTAACCCTGTCGTTTTTTTTTTCGGGTCGAAATTTTGAATTTCCATATCTCAGCTCTGGAAGGGTCTAGAGCCTCCATTTTTGCACTCAGGTCTAAGTCTCATGGCCCACTATCAGAATCCAGAGTTTTGAGAAGATTGGAGAAACTTAATTTCTCGCCCAAAAAAAAAACGAAAGGGGTTACACTGTCGTTTTTTTTTTCGGGTCGAAATTTTTAATTTCCATATCTCAGCTCTGGAAGGGTCTAGAGCCTCCAATTTTGCACTCAGGTCTAAGTCTCATGGCCCTCTATCAGAATCCAGAGTTTTGAGAAGATTGGAGAAACTTAATTTCTCGCCCGAAAAAAAAACACGAAAGGGGTAACACTGTCGTTTTTTTTTTTTTCGGGTCGAAATTTTGAGTTTCGATATCTCAGCTCTGGAAGGGTCTAGAGCCTCCATTTTTGCACTCAGATCTAAGTCGCATGGCCCTCTATCAGAATCCAGAGTTCTGAGAAGATTGGAGAAACTTAATTTCTCGCTCAAAGAAAAAAAACCAAAGGGGTAACACTGTCGTTTTTTTTTTCGGGTCGAAATTTTGAATTTCCATATCTCAGCTCTGGAAGGGTCTAGAGCCTCCATTTTTGCACTCAGGTCTAAGTCTCATGGCCCACTATCAGAATCCAGAGTTTTGAGAAGATTGGAGAAACTTAATTTCTCGCCCAAAAAAAAACCGAAAGGGGTAACACTGTCGTTTTTTTTTTTCGGGTCGAAATTTCGAATTTCCATATCTCAGCTCTGGAAGGGTCTAGAGCCTCCAATTTTGCACTCAGGTCTAAGTCTCATGGCCCTCTATCAGAATTTGGGAAGATTGGAGAAACTTAATTTCTCGCCCGAAAAAAAAAACACGAAAGGGGTACCACTGTCGGGGTTTTTTTCGGGTCGAAATTTTGAGTTTCGATATCTCAGCTCTGGAAGGGTCTAGAGCCTCCATTTTTGCACTCAGGTCTAAGTCGCATGGCCTTCTATCAGAATCCAGAGTTTTGAGAAGATTGCAGAAACTTAATTTCTCGCCCGAAAAAAAAAACTGAAAAAAAAAAACTGTTTTTTTTTTTCAGGTCGAAATTTTAAGTTTCGATATCTCGGCTCTGGAAGGGTCTAGAGCCTCCATTTTTGCACTCAGGTCTAAGTCTCATGGCCCTCTATCAGAATCCAGAGTTTTAAGAAGATTGGAGAAACTTAATTTCTCGCCCCCCCCCCCCCCAAAAAAAAAACGAAATGGGTACCACTGTCGTTTTTTTTTTTCGGGTCTAAATTTTGAGTTTCGATATCTCAGCTCTGGAAGGGTCTAGAGCCTCCATTTTTTAGCACTCAGGTCTAAGTCTCATGGCCTTCTATCAGAATCCAGAGTTTTGAGAAGATTGGAGAAACTTAATTTCTCGCCCGAAAAAAAACAAAAAAGAACGAAAGGGGTACCACTGTCGTTTTTTTTTTTCGGGTCTAAATTTTGAGTTTCGATATCTCAGCTCTGGAAGGGTCTAGAGCCTCCATTTTTGCACTCAGGTCTAAGTCTCATGGCCCTCTATCAGAATCCAGAGTTTTGAGAAGATTGGAGAAACTTAATTTCTCGCCCGAAAAAAAAAACACGAAAGGGGTACCACTGTCGTTTTTTTTTTTCGGGTCGAAATTTTGAGTTTCGATATCTCAGCTCTGGAAGGGTCTAGAGCCTCCATTTTTGCACTCAGGTCTAAGTCGCATGGCCCTCTATAAGAATCCAGAGTTTTGAGAAGATTGGAGAAACTTAATTTCTCGCTAAAAAAAAAAAAACGAAAGGGGTAACACTGTCGTGTTTTTTTTTCGGGTCGAAATTTCGAATTTCCATATCTCAGCTCTGGAAGGGTCTAGAGCCTCCATTTTTGCACTCAGGTCTAAGTCTCATGGCCCACTATCAGAATCCAGAGTTTTGAGAAGATTGGAGAAACTTAATTTCTCGCCCCAAAAAAAAAACGAAAGGGGTAACACTGTCGTTTTTTTTCGGGTCGAAATTTTGAATTTCCATATCTCAGCTCTGGAAGGGTCTAGAGCCTCCAATTTTGCACTCAGGTCTAAGTCTCATGGCCCTCTATCAGAATCCAGAGTTTTGAGAAGATTGGAGAAACTTAATTTCTCGCCCGAAAAAAAACACAAAAAAAAACGAAAGGGGTACCACTGTCGTTTTTTTTTTCGGGTCTAAATTTTGATATCTCAGCTCTGGAAGGGTCTAGAGCCTACATTTTTGCACTCAGGTCTAAGTCTCATGGCCCTCTATCAGAATCCAGAGTTTTGAGAAGATTGGAGAAACTTAATTTCTCGCCCGAAAAAAAAAAACACGAAAGGGGTACCACTGTCGGGTTTTTTTTCGGGTCGAAATTTTGAATTTCCATATCTCAGCTCTGGAAGTGTCTAGAGCCTCCATTTTTGCACTCAGGTCTAAGTCGCATGGCCCTCTATCAGAATCCAGAGTTTTGAGAAGATTGGAGAAACTTCATTTCTCACCCGAAAAAAAAACCGAAAGGGGTACCACTGTTGTTGTTTTTTTTCAGGTCGAAATTTTAAGTTTCGATATCTCGGCTCTGGAAAGGTCTAGAGCCTCCATTTTTGCACTCAGGTCTAAGTCTCATGGCCCTCTATCAGAATCCAGAGTTTTGAGAAGATTGGAGAAACTTAATTTCTCGCCCAAAAAAAAACGAAAGGGGTAACACTGTCGGTTTTTTTTTTTCGGGTCGAAATTTTGAATTTCCATATCTCAGCTCTGGAAGGGTCTAGAGCCTCCATTTTTGCACTCAGGTCTAAGTCTCATGGCCCTCTATCAGAATCCAGAGTTTTGAGAAGATTGGAGAAACTTAATTTCTCGCCCAAAAAAAAAAAACACGAAAGGGGTACCACTGTCGTTTTTTTTTTCGGGTCGAAATTTTGAGTTTCCATATCTCAGCTCTGGAAGGGTCTAGAGCCTCCATTTTTGCACTCAGGTCTAAGTCTCATGGCCCTCTATCAGAATTCAGAGTTTTGAGAAGATTGGAGAAACTTAATTTCTCGCCCAAAAAAAAAATGAAAGGGGTAACACTGCCGTTTTTTTTTCGGGTCGAAATTTTGAATTTCGATATCTCAGCTCTGGAAGGGTCTAGAGCCTCCATTTTTGCACTCAGGTCTAAGTCGCATGGCCTTCTATCAGAATCCAGAGTTTTGAGAAGATTGCAGAAACTTAATTTCTCGCCCGGAAAAAAAACCCGAAAGGGGTACCACTGTCGTTTTTTTTTTACGGGTCGAAATTTTGAGTTTCGATATCTCAGCTCTGGAAGCGTCTAGAGCCTCCATTTTTGCACTCAGGGGTAAGTCTCATGGCCCTCTATCAGAATCCAGAGTTTTGAGAAGATTGGAAAAACTTCATTTCTCACCCGAAAAAAAAAAACGAAAGGGGTACCACTGTTGTTTTTTTTTTTAGGTCGAAATTTTAAGTTTCGATATCTCGGCTCTGGAAAGGTCTAGAGCCTCCATTTTCGCACTCAGGTCTAAGTCGCATGGTCCTCTATCAGAATACAGAGTTTTGAGGAGATTGGAGAAACTTAATTTCTCGCCCGAAAAAAAAACAAACAACGAAAGGGGTACCACTGTCGGGGTTTTTTTTCGGGTCGAAATTTTGAGTTTCGATATCTCAGCTCTGGAAGGGTCTAAAGCCTCCATTTTTTTGAACTCAGGTCTAAGTCTCATGGCCCTCTATCAGAATCCAGAGTTTTAAGAAGATTGGAGAAACTTAATTTCTCGCCGCCCAAAAAAAAAAAACGAAAGGGGTACCACTGTCGTTTTTTTTTTCGGGTCGAAATTTTGAGTTTCGATATCTCAGCTCTGGAAGGGTCTAGAGCCTCCATTTTTTTGCACTCAGGTCTAAGTCGCATGGCCTTCTATCAGAATCCAGAGTTTTGAGAAGATTGCAGAAACTTAATTTCTCGCCCGAAAAAAAACCCCGAAAGGGGTACCACTGTCGTTTTTTTTTACGGGTCGAAATTTTGAGTTTCGATATCTCAGCTCTGGAAGGGTCTAGAGCCTCCATTTTTGCAGTCAGGTGTAAGTCTCATGGCCCTCTATCAGAATCCAGAGTTTTGAGAAGATTGGAGAAACTTCATTTCTCACCCGAAAAAAAAAACGAAAGGGGTACCACTGTTGTTGTTTTTTTCAGGTCGAAATTTTAAGTTTCGATATCTCGGCTCTGGAAAGGTCTAGAGCCTCCATTTTTGCACTCAGGTCTAAGTCGCATGGCCCTCTTTTAGAATACAGAGTTTTGAGGAGATTGGAGAAACTTAATTTCTCGCCCAAAAAAAAAAAAACGAAAGGGGTACCACTGTCGGGTTTTTTTTTCGGGTCGAAATTTTGAGTTTCGATATCTCAGCTCTGGAAGGGTCTAGAGCCTCCATTTTTGCACTCAGGTCTCAGTCGCATGGCCCTCTATCAGAATCCAGAGTTTTGAGAAGATTGGAGAAACGTAATTTCTCGCCCGAAAAAAAAAAAAGAAATGTCTTACCTATTTGCTCTACTGCCCTCTTGTGTCAAATTATATTTCTATATTTATTTTTCCAACAAATACAACCAAACCTGCATTAAAACACCGTCCATACACCCTTGAACTCAACAGATTCAGTGGCTCAGTTGATAAAGCGTTGTGCTTTAATCAAGAAGACCTGAGTTCAATTCCCATACTTGCGTTAATTTGTTGTGATTATATCAAACAAAAGTGACCTAAACAATATTTCTTCAACCCGGTATCGTGACAAGACGTGAAATAATCACTTTGGTGCACTTTTGAAAACGCGTAGATGTCACGGTTTAAACCCCCTCAAACGTGAAACTTACACTTAAACTGAAACTTACCTATTGGTTTTCATTAAACTGAGAAAAATGGAATTTTGTTTTATTGACGATCACTGAGAAATGGTCTAATATTTAAAATGCAAAAAAAAAAAAAAAAAAAAAAAACATTTATTATTTTCAAGGTGAAAATTATTCATTTGCATGGATCCACGCCGAAGAAAACGTCTAAATGTCACGTTTTTAATGAAGCAGCCTAATGAGTAAAATGTCTATTTTTCCGGCGTCCCCCCAGCTCCTCGTTTAAGCAAAAGGTACGCTAAAAACAACGTATTACATCGACCTTAAACCACGTTAACCGTGTTAACCATAACCTTTTAAATACTCGACCTAGTTCCATTGCTTAGCAACGTGAAGAAACTCCTGTAACTTCAGTGCCCAACCCGTATCACGACAAGACGTGAAATAATCACGTTGGTCCACTTTGGAAAACGTGTAGATGTCACGGATTAGTTTAAACTCAAAACCATAAATAGGGCTATACTGCCCTCTTGTGTCAAATTATATTTCTATATTTATTTTTCCAACAAATACAACCAAACCTGCAATAAAACCCCGTCCAATACACTCTTGAACTCAACAGATTCAGTGGCTCAGTTGATAAAGCATTGGGCTTTAATCAAGAAGACCTGAGTTCAATTCCCATACTTGCGTTAATTTGTTGTGATTATATCAAACAAAAGTGACCTAAACAATATTTCTTCAACCTGGTATCATGACAAGACCTGAAATAATCACTTTGGTTTACTTTTGAAAACACGTAGATGTCACGGTTTAAACCCCCTGAAACGTGAAATTTACACATTGGTTTTCATTAAATTGAGAAAAATGGAATTTTGTTTTATTGAGGATCACTGAGAAATGGTCTAATATTTAAGATGCAAAAACATTTATTATTTTCAAGGTGAACAGGATTCATTTGCCTCGATCCACGCTGAAAAAAAACGTCTAAATGTCACATTTTTAATGAAGCACCCTAAATAGTCCACTTTGGAAAATGTGTAGATGTCACGGTTTAACCCCCTCAAACGTGAAACTTACACGTTTGCGTTAACACGCTCCATTGGAGAGATATCCAAATGTTTATTCGCCTCTGCCATAACGACCTATTGGTTTTCATTAAACTGAGAAAATGGAATTTTGTTTTATTTACGATCACTGAGAAATGTTCTATTATTTAAAATGCAATGAAGAGTTCAGATGCAAAAGCCTCTAAATGCCATTTGAAATTTTCTTCTAAAATGATCATTTTTATCAAGCTTATATATTCAAGTTCAGTAATTTCACTTACATAACAATTAATAGGTAATCCTCATTGCAATTTAACTGAAATTACATTAATTATTAATTAATAATTATTGAAAGTACTTTAATTATTAAATTAATAATTATTGTGTTATGGTTAACATGGTTAACGTGGTTTAACGTCGATGTAATACGTTGTTTTAGCGTACCTTTTGCTTAAAGGAGGAGCTGGGGGATGCCGGAAAAATAGACATTTTACTCATTAGGCTGCTTCATTAAAAACGTGACATTTAGACGTTTTCTTCGGCGTGGATCAAGGCACATGAATCCTTTTCACCTTGAAAATAATATATATATTTTTTTTTTGCATTCTAAATAATAGAACATTTCTCAGTGATCGTAAATAAAACAAAATTCCATTTTTCTCGGTTTAATGAAAACCAATAGGTCATTATGGCAGAGGCGATTGCGTGTAGAAACATCCGGGTATCTCTCCACTGGAGCGTGTTAACGCAAACGTGTAAGTTTCACGTTTGAGGGGGTTAAACCGTGACAACTAGGCTACACGTTTTCCAAAGTGGACCATTTAGGCTGCTTCATTAAAAACGTGACATTTAGACGTTTTGTTTCGGCGTGGATCGAGGCAAATTAATCCTTTTCACATTGAAAATAATAAATATTTTATGCATTTTAAATAATAGACCATTTGCAGTGATCGTCAATAAAACAAAATTCCATTTTCTCGGTTTAATGAAAACCAGTAGGTCGTTATGGTAAGTTTATGTTTCAGTTTAAGTTTCACGTTTGAGGGGTAAACCGTGACATCTACACGTTTTCCAATGTGGACCAACGTGATTATTTCATGTCGTGGTACCGGGTTGGAGAAATGTTGTTTTGGCCACTTTGTTTGATATAATCACAACAATTTAATGTAAGCAAGAATGGGATTTGAACTCAGGTCTTCTTGATTAAAGCCCATCGCTTTATCAACTGAGCCACTGAGTCTGTTGAGTTCAAAGGTGTACCGAGTATTGGGTGGGTTTTATTGCGGCTTAGGTTTTATGTGTTGGAAAAATAAATATAGAAATAATTTGACACAAGAGGGCAGTATAGCCCTATTTATGGTTTTGAGTTTAAACTATCACTATCAGTTAAACCGTGACATCTACACGTTTTCCAAAGTGGACCAACGTGATTATTTCACGTCTTGTCCTGATACGGTTGGGCACTAAAGTTACAGGAGTTTCTTCACGTTGCTAAGCAACGGAACTAGGTCGAGTATGACGAAGATGATGATGATGCCTAATCACGTTGAAACCACACTATAGTAATGTCCATGAAAGCTCAAGTCCACAAATCCAAATCTCAAATCCTCCCAGTGTCAACCTTAGTGTGGATCCAAAATCCCATACAATTCATCTTCGGAATGCAAAACAGTGCGGGTGCGATTTCAGTTTCTGAAACCACTGCAATAATTAAGCCACAGGGCCTCTAAACTTTCAGACAAGGGTCCCACCATGAGTGACAGAAAGACAAAAGCCACAGTGTGTGAAGTCCTTCTACAAAATAAATAAAATACTCATTCATTGAATTAGATTGTAGATATCTCAAACTGGAATTACAGATAGGCCTAAGTGCAAATGTGACGTGTGTGTGACTTTATACAATCTTTTTATGGCTCTGTTCTTTTGAATTACAGATTTTCACTTTAACTTTGTGCATTGGATTGTTGATAAATTTGTTGATAAATATTAATTTTCCTAAAAAAAAAAAGTTTAATTTTTTATTTATTTTAATTTATTTTAATAAATTGCGTTTCATTTACGCAATTTATTTGCCTTAATTATAAATGTAGGCTAAGGTTAAAAGTTTTATTTTGGAGAAAATAAAGCACTTTGAGATGTGCTGTAAGAATGCCCTGTTGGTGTCACCAGGATCGAGGCAACAAAGATCATGTGAATCAATTTCACCAACAAAAAAAAAATCACACATTTTTATATTTTCTAAAAGTAATTGTTCAAAACAGTTTATCACTAATTCCTAAAGAAGCCATTTTTAAAAGTTAGATCAATCTTAGCTATTTTTAAGATGAGTCAGTGGGAATTGAGGGAGCGCGCAAAAGATTTTTTGACATTTATGGGAACATAGCCTACTATTGAACTTAAAAATGTACAACTTACAAATGTAGCCTGTCGCAAACCTTAGTCGAGCTTGTATTTTTTATGATTTAAACTTAATATAAACTCAAATACAGTTACTCACAGAAGTGAGTACACCAGCTTTTGTTTCTCCCCAGATCAAAAGATCATTGTGTCTCAATGCCTTCAAAACTTTTGGAGCGAAGTTGACCCCGAATGGGAGTCGGAGGACCCTGAAGTAGCCAAAAGGTGTGTTGAATGTACAAAGGCTCTCGTCTAATTTGAGTTGCCAAAAACCTGAACTTGCATCCAACACTGTAAAGTATTTCGCTTTTGCGAGTCTGCTATTTCTTCTACTGTTGGTAGCTGGTATGTTCTCTCATTACCGCCATCTTGAGATCTCGGGGGTCTAAACATATTCTTAATTTCAATATTTGATCATATCTTTTCATGGGACAACACCGAAGAAATGACAGTTTGTAAAGTAGTGAGTGTACAGCTTGTATAGCAGTGTAAATTTGCCGTCTCTACAGACAGCCATTAGTGTCGTAACTGCTGGCAACAAAAGTGGGTGAAAGTGAATGTTTAGTGGGTATACAGTTTACAATGTGTTCATTATACAACAAGTGCTGTATGGTTTGAATAACAGGCATTAACTGAAAGCTGTAATTCTCCTCTCCATCCAAAATATACTCTACTGGCTCAATCACATTAAAGTTTTCTTTAAAATACTTTTATCTCTTAAATATTGAACAAAGGGGACCAAAAGGCAACATTCAAAGGATTAGAGTGACACAGTTTGTCTATTAATTCACTGACAATATCTTGATATTGCAATGCATGCGTCAAGCGTTACTCTTTCGGCGTTTAGTCGACTTGTGTAGTATGCGTACAACCGTCTGCTGGAAGCTTGTTATTTTAAACGATAAAGTTTTAAATATAGATATTTTTCTAACACAAATACATCGAAGGCCTTTATTAACCCCCGCAGAGCTGTGTGGAGCACTTTTATGATCACGTTGATGGACTTCATAAACATAAACTGCCATTCACTGCCATTATAAAGCTTAGAAGAGCCAGGAAATGTATTAATATCAGTCCGATTGTGTTCGTGTGAAAGAAGAATGTCATATGATGACTTGAGGGTGACTAAATCATGGGGTAAACTTCATCTTTGGGTGAACTATCCCTTTAACATCAGAATCCCGGACATGTTCTCCATGTTCGCAAATGCATAGCAGCCCAATATACTAGGAAAAAACTAAACAGGGAGCAATTTATTTATGCAAACAGCAACTAAAGCTGACAAGCACCTTCTGAGGGCAGTATCTTCATCTCTTCGAGTCTGCTGCGACTTAGACTTGAAAAGCTTGGCTCTTATTGGTCAAATTAAATTACAGGCCCTGCCGTTTTAAGAGGTGTGTGGGAAAGCCCTCGTTCCTATTCTCTACACTGCAGCCGTCATGTGGAATAGTTTACCTTTAAACCTTAAACTGTTGAGCTCGTCCTATTATCATTTTAAATCTTCAATAAAAAATTGGTTATTAAACCTATATAAAAAAAATAATAAATCCTTGGAGTAGAATATTGTATTGTCCGCTTGTTAATCTTTTTCTTGTATTAATCTGTTTTATTTGTTTGTATTTTTTATGCCCTTTTTTCATTCATTCATTAATATGTAGTTTTCATTCATTCATTAATATGTAGCTGCACAGAAAAAGATTTGTTGTTACACAGTGTAACGTTAATTTAATAAGATTGTTATATAAAATAACTATATATCCTATATTTTAATTGAACATTGATGGATCGAAAGATTTTGTGGGAAAATAAATGATTAAAGTCAAGTGGTGCGTTTCACCGAACAATCATTCAGATGTGCGAGGTGGTGAGGATGGCCTTGCTCTCTGGAGGTAAAAATCACCAGGATCATTATCAATACAAACACTTTAGTTTCAGTAATATGTTTCACATAATATCTAATACTTTTCCAAAACAATCACTTCAGCAAAGTTTGTACTATTTTCTGTTTATTTGAATAAATAAAGGATATTCATTTTTTGTTTAATAAATATGTATTAAAATAAATATAAAAAAAATGACAGAATCTGGAATCTTTGAAGGAGATCCCATCAGGTCTCTCTGGAAGAAGAGATAGTAATATCTCAATGTGACTCTCCTGGTTAAATAAAGGAAATAATACAAATGTATTATGGCAGTACAATAGATACATTTTATTGTATGATTAATATCATATTTTATACTGCAAATTTTGTGCCATCTAGTGGTTTTGCTGTGCAATATTAGTCGTTGTCCTAAATATTGTGTCATGACAAAAATCTATTAAAGACATCTACAGCTGCATTCTTGCTTTTGGTGGATTTTTTCATCAAACGGAAAGAGATCTCCTGAAGAGACGACACTGTGACCGGTTTTCCACCTGGAACAAAAACACAGAAATAAGGCTGCTAAATTCATCCCACTTAGAACAGGTGAGGTTTGCAAAATCCATCTTCAATATGTTTAGCTCATGGCTCAGTACCTAAAACCAGTTGTGCTGAATAATCCTGTGCAGATCAAGCCGACGCTCTGGCTTCTGCTGCAGAAGTGAGCAGATCAAATCACAGCAGTCTGTGAGAAAGACGGAGAGACGTCTGATTATTACTGTCATTATTCTACGCTGTGAGATCTTCAGGTCAAATTCCTGCATTCTCTACACAGCAAACTCCTATAAAGCCTATGAAGTTTGGATTAGAATTGTATTGAAGTAATAAACAAATCACCTTCTGTCAAGCTGGATTTGTACCAGATCTTCATATTGGTCCTGTACAAGTCGGCAGTATCTGGAAAGTGTCCACACACCATTCTGAACAACAGGATCCCCAGAGTCCAGACCGTGGCCGGCTTCCCGTGAAACTCGCCCTTCATTCTGTACTCGGGAGGGCAGTACAAATCTGTGCCTGGAGGAAAGAGTGTTTGTCAGATGTGTGAGTCTCTACCACAGCAGTGTTGAGTTAATGATTCACAAGAGCTCTGAGAACTGATACACACCAGAGAAACTCGTGTAGGGAGATTCTGTCAGGAGTTCGCCGCATCCAAAGTCGATGAGTGTGACGTCGCGGCTCCTGACGTTTATCAGCAGGTTCTCCAGTTTGATGTCGCCATGGTAAACTCCGCGGCGACAGCACGCATCAGCGGCTAGTGTTGCCGACCACATGATGTGCCGCGCGATCTTCTCCTCGATGCGGCCGCCGCTGTGTGCCACGAAGTCGAACACATCTATGCAGTCGGAGAAACGCTCGAGGACCATGACGCAGAAGTCCTCCTGGTCCTGCCAGTCCAGAAGCTTGATGATGTCCATCGCTGGACCTTTGCTACTGGCCAGGATCGTCAGAGCCACTTCTTTGGGAAGGGGTTCGGGATGATCAGGCTGGAAGAAAGGCACATATGATGTCAGATGCTTTAAAATAGGGATTTAACTCCGTTTGTCTGCTGATCAAATCACTTTTACTCACAATGCTGATGCACTCCATGTCTTCCATCTTCTGGATGAACTTCACCGCCACCTGATGGAAAAAACAAAAAGCAATGAATGTGTGTAGAGATCATATCATAACGTCCAAGCAAGAATTGAAATCCCAACGGGTCAAGAAGAGCCCTTAATAGTGAACAGATGATACAGTAAGATGTCTTGCTTAGGATAAAGTGAGATATCAAAGAATTTGCTAAACTATTAATAAAAATAAAAAAAGTCAAACCAGCTTGTTATCCGCCAAACGAGTGCCTTCGTAGACGGCACCAAATCCCCCTTCCCCCAGCTTACGGCCGAATGAATATCGGCTGCAGATTTCGTCTGTTAAAAGAGGAAGAGAAGGAGACGAGGTTTAGTGGTGCTTTGCAGATATTGTGAGATTATCGTTGGGGACTGTGGCAGGAAACTCACCCTCAGGTCTCATGTTCTCCTGGTGACGGAGAGGAGACGTTTCACCCGCTGTCAGACGGACTGGAGCGTCGAGGACTGGAGTTTGAAGCTCGGCGGCGGGAAGGACTTCAGGATCATCGACAGGAGGTTCCCTCAGATCAATGACCTCTCCAGATCTAGAGATGGACTGTGGAGGATTTTCATCTAAACAGGAGAATATAAGCAGTTGAGCAGCTAAAACAATACTGATTTATGAGGAACAGCAGCTCTTTGATATTAGAGTCAATTACTAATTGTTCACCTATTGATTTCTGAAGTGCAGAGTATAATATTACACATTTTACACTTTTGAAGTTTCTTAATTTATTATTGAAAGAAAGTTAAAAATTCTTTGTTTTTAAAACCATTTTACAGGGCGCAGAAGTTCCCGTTACTCATTTAACAGGTGTACATTATGAAGTGACTTTTTCATGTAGGAATATAATGTAGGAAGGAACACTTTTCCAGTTTTTCATGATAATATTCTCATAACATGGTTGTCATTTACCGTCGGTACTTCTCCTGGGTGTTTCCGTCTCTTGATCCTTCATGATCTCATCCTGATCCGAGCTCGTGTTTTTGCGTCTGAAAGAGAGACACTTGAAGAAGTTGAAGTCGCCCGGCGCTTTCTTCATCTTCTTCTTCATCTTCCTCTTCAGACGCGAGATGGGACGCTGGTCTCTCTCTCCCTCGGGCTTCTCCTCGTCAGGCCGATGGGGAAGATGATTTGACGGTGAGCGGTCACGGTGATGGAGGTCGTGAACCTGCTCGCTATCCGTGAACGCTTGTACTCGTGAACTCTTCTGTCCCATGATGAATCGCTGTTGTGTATCAATCACACTAAAGCAGCTGCAAACTCAGTAAATGAGTGAAGAGTTGGAGAGTTACACGGCTTTAACAAAGCGCGCGAACGTTCTAAAAATCATCAACTCTCTATGACGTCATAGCGGCTCTGGTCTGGTGCCACTGTTATAGCTGAGGGAAACATTTCTGTTATTTTCTGTACTGTTTCCTCTTAATATTACAATATTATGGTATTCTCATGCTTATAGATTTACACCTGAATCTAATTTAAAATTTAAAGTTCGAATCAAATAGCCTACCTAAAAACGGCTAAATAGTTTGAAACATTGTTATGTTACACATGTTTATTAAAAAAATACATAAGGAATGTTGTCTGATAAAATCATTTAGTAAAAAATATTAACATTTGTAGTGAAGTTTTCTAAATTATAGGCCTTTACTTCGTAGCAGCTTAGCAGATTCACACATTTCACACTGATTTCAATTATTTTATTAAGTGGCCAACTTCTAAAACAGCTAAATAGTTTAAACAGTGTAGCCTAGCCTAATTATGTAGTACACATGTTTATTAAAAATAAGAATGTTGTCTGCTAAACACATTTTGTAGAAAATGTTAACATTTGTAGTGATGTTTTATAAAATTATAGGCTTTTACTTAGCGTAGGTACTGCAGTAGCAAGATAGTAGCCAAACAAAGTTTTCTGTTGTAGACTATATTTAAGAATATAAATATAAATATTTATTTTGCTATTGTATGTATATTCAAAGACACAATAAGAGCTGCTCGCACCACACATCCATTTTATCATGAAAAACATGACAGAGCAAAGAGTAGGCAAAACTCAATTTAGGATATAGGCCTATCTGAAAAGGAACATGTAGATATCTTGAACTGAGGTTAATTAAAGATATCTTGAACTGGAGTTTTGAATTAAATTGTAGATATCTCAAACTGGAATTACAGATAGGCCTATGTACAATTCAGTGGCAGATATCCGTAACTCACATAGTGGATATATCTCCAACTGAATGAATGGTCAACGTGATGTCATTTGTCATGACAATTACGGATAGGAAGAATGTAGTTGTGGATATCTGAAATGTTCTTTTTGACTATAGGCAAAATTGAATTAGATATCTGCAACACATATCCAGTCTAGCTGTTAAATGTTAGGTTGGCTTCCCTGTATAACGTTAGTTGAGAAAGAAGCGTGCATGAAAAGGATAGGTTGTATAGGTGCCATTAGTCGTAGAAACAATGTACTTCACCGTCATCATACACTAATAACTATATCATTCTCCAAAATGTTGACTCTATGTTTTATTGTAGGATTCTCAGTATTTAGACCGACATTTTATCACAGTGAAGCCGCAGCCGCACGATCACCGGAGACTGCAAACAGTGGGTGTGCGACTTTACACAATCTTTTTATGGCTCTGTTCTTTTGAATTACTGTTTTCACTTTTACTTTGTGCATTGGGTTGTTGATAAATTTGTTGATTAATATTCATTTTCCTAACAAAAAAAATAGTTTTTCACAATTTATTTGTCTTAATTATAAATGTAGGCTAAGGTTAAAAGTTTTATTTTGGAGAAAATAAAGCACTTTGAGATGTGCTGTAAGAATGCCCTGTTGGTGTCACCAGGAGAGGGCAACATAGATCATGTGAATCAATTTCACCAAAAAAAAAAAAATCACACATTTTTATATTTTCTAAAAGTAATTGTTCAAAACAGTTTATCACTAATTCCTAAAGAAGCCATTTTTAAAAATTTATTTAGATCAATCTTAGCTATTTTTAAGATATGATAAAGGTTAGTCAGTGGGAATTGAGGGAGCGCGCTTAAGATTTTTTGACATTTATGGGAACATAGAATTGAACTTAAAAATGTACAACTTACAAATGTAGCCTGTCGCAAACCTTAGTCGGGCTTGTATTTTTATGCTTTATACCTAATATAAACTCAAATACAGTTACTCACAAAAGTGAGTACACCCCTCACAATTTTGTAAGTATTTGATCATATCTTTTCATGGGACAACACTGAAGAAATGACAGTTTGCTACAATGTAAAGTAGTGAGTGTACAGCTAGCAGTGTAAATTTGCCGGTTTATGTCAAGATGTCATAACAAAGACAATGTCATATTTGCATTCAAAATGTCATTATTGAGCAAAAGTCACTTAATGAGAGTTGTCATAAACATGCATAAACCCTACTTCATATTCAAGAAAGATGTCGTGTCATGGTCATGAATGTCTCATGTCAGTCTTATGCACACCCCTTCAGGTAAAGTGTTAGGTAAATAAATCTACATTAACACACAAAGAATGCTCCACAGTGATACAAAAATGGCCAGGCATTTAATAAAAATCTATAAAAGTACAGGACACATATTAAAGAAAATCATCCCAGAGCAATATGGAAGTTCACGTCATCATGGCAACAGAACAGGTTTAGCGCTTCCATAATCAGGGTTAGGATGATCTTTTGATACTTAAACTGAGATAAGTGTAAAAAAAAAAACATACCCTAATACAATAAGCTACATCCATAAATTGTAAAAAATATAATAATAATACAGCAAAAAAAACTATTGTTTTACTTTATTCTTTTAAAATATTTTGAAGTGTTAAAAAGTTTTTTTTTCATAAAAAATGTGTAAAATATATCAGCAGTGATTATTAAATGTTAATTACTGATGGGTAATTACTATTAACAAATTTGTGAACGTCAATCGAGTGAATAATGTAATGTTTGTTTCCTGACGAGGGTTGCAGTGGTTTAACTTCACACATTTGCTCAGGGAAAAAAAAAAAAATCTTGTAGTTGAAGTCCTACTCATCTACCCAACTGAAAAACAAAAGCAAACAAGAATATCATAGTTAACTCTACTAATAAAACAAAACCGTATTCATTCGGTAGAACTGCATGCTTTACTGCAAAACATATTTTGCCACTATATAATTTCCATTTCTATGAATTGTCTTGATGACTCGTGTGTTCACCTTCCATGCTGAGTGACGCTGGTGTGATGTAGAAGGGGTCTCCAGTGTCCTGATCATACAAGTGTTGGAGAAGCACATTTTTAACCATCTTTAGGCTCAGAGTGTAGCGGACCAACTCCTCGTGATCTAAAGGCATCATGAACTGTAGCGTAAACTGGGCTGTAGTGTCCCTGTGTCGAAACAAAGGCATCAAACACTCATTTCAATCAACTTAAACTTGATATTAAAGTGAAATGTTTGTTTGGACCACACCAAAAAGTGCAGCTCAAAACCGATGTGTGGACGAGGTTTAAAGGGTTAGTTCACCCAAAAAGGTAAATTCTGTCAGTATTTACTCACACTCATGTTGTTCCAACCTCGTAAGACCTTCGTTCATCGTCGGAGCACAAATTAAGATATTTTTGATGAAATCTGAAAGCTGGATCACTCCTGCATACTAGTCCATAGGCTTCTTGAGGGATTGAAATTTGCCAACCTCGAAAAGTTAAACTGTTAACGCCGTTAAACTAGTAACCTGACTCGAGGCAGAGAGAGAGAAGGACATGAATAATTGAAATAAAGTCGTTATTTTTGTTGTTTTTTGCTCACAAAAAGTGTTCTCGTCGTTTGATAAAGTTAAGATTGAGCCCCTGTAGTCACTTGGACTATTTTAACGATGTCTTTAATAACTTTTCGAGGCCGGCAAGTTTCAATCCCTCAAGAAGCCTATGGACTAGTATGGAGGAGTGATCCAGTTCCCAGATTTCATCAAAAATATCTTTATTTGTGTTCCGAAGACGAACGAAGGTCTTACGGGGTTGGAACAACATGAGGGTGAGTAAAAACTGACAGAATTTTCATTTTTGGGTGAACTATCCCTTTAAAGGGATACTCCAATCTTTTGGGAAATAGGCTTATTTTACCACTCCCCCAGAGTTAAAAAGTTGAGTTTTACCGTTTTCGAATCCACTCAGCTGATTTTCTGATATTTAGAAGAATATCAGTAACCAGACAGTTTCTGGTCTCATTGACTTCCATAGTAATAAAAAAATATACTTTGGAAGTCAATGAGACCAAAAACTGTCTGGTTACTGATATTCTTCTAAATATAAAAAAAATTTGCTGAATACAATTGAAAACGGTAAAACCCAACTGTTTAACTCTGGGGGAGTGGTAAAATGAGCCTATTTCCAAAAAAAAAGTGGAGTATCCCTTTAAAAGGCACACTGCAGTCTGAACAAAAGGTAAACAGAAGAGAAGGTGTCAAATGTGATAATGGAGTGTGATATAGACTCACTGGAGATGGTGTATGGTGACATTGGAGAAGTACCGTCCCAACGCAGGAGAAGAACTGTAGACGTCTTTTAGCTGAGGGGAGATGAGATACAGACAGAAAGATTGACTAGTAACACTGTCACAGTGAAAGAAGAAGTGCAAGTTGTGGCTCATACCCTGCTCAGGCCAAGCCAGTTTCATTTTCCTTTAAAGAGGACTTTTCATGCCCTTTTACAAAGTCTTCTTGATTTGGTTTTTGGGCTCACTGAAAAAAACACATATTTTTCGCATATTTGACATTTTTGCAGCACCTCTCTTCCCAGTCTGTCAGTAACACTGTTTTAGTTCCTGTCTCTATGGCTGCGTTTACACTGAAAAAAAATTATTAAACTCACGTGTTTTTACTCGCATCTGACACGGATCGGACTTTGTTGCGCACTTGTAAACACAAAATTCAGCACAATATGCGATTTTTCCGCATCCAATCTAAGCCACTTACTGTACACCCATCAGATACATGCTTGTGGGTGACAAGTTTGCCCATAAAGATTTTTCATTTGATATTATGAAACCGATGTGCGAAACTTCTTCGAAAAAAAGTTTACTTTACTGCGAAAGTAAAGTGAACATTCAGGAGCTGACCCGTGTGTTTTATAAACAACACAGCTTTACCTTGCTGTAATTAAATGAAGTTATATCTTCGCTGTAATTAAACCAACAAGCTTCACTATTAGTCTCTCTCTGTCTCTCGTTAATTCATTAAAAAAAATAAAATCTTACAGAGCTATTTCCCTTCAGAATTCTAGATCTAGTGAGCCTAGACGAAATAACAATCACCGACAATCACTTGGAAATCAATAGGTGTATAAAGAGAATGTAAAAATATGACATACGTGTGCAAAAGGATATGATAATATGATCAGATATGGTCAAAAGACTGGATCTGTGCAGTGTAAATGAAGCCTCTCCTATTGAAAAGCACAGTTTGCTCTGATTGGTCGGCTGGACCACTGTGTTTTGATTAGTCAACCGTTCCTGTGTTTCGGCAATATCACCCCCCCCCCCCCCCTTTTTTTTTCTTTTTTTGCATATGTAATGATTTAAATAAGGAATATTGTGGCATGTTTGTTCTAGAAGAAAACTCAAGACTACAATGGAGGTGTTTCAGGGAGTTTCCAACGCTGTTTACTGATATAATAGAGAATGACTGACTTTGCAGACCCTTTTCCTGCGCAAACAGCGACATTACACACTAAAGAGTACAAAAAAGCTTAAATATGTAAAAAAAAAAAATAAATAAATAAAATAAAAAATAAAAAGCATCATACTGTAGGTCCTCTTAAAATGGTTAGCTCATATAAAAATGAGTTTTGTTTTATACTCAACCTCAAGTTGTTCCAAACCTCTCTCTAACAAAAAGTGTTTCCTGTTATCTGTGGTAGCACTTCTTATCTGATTTGTGAGGATTTATCAAGAAGTAACAGTGTTTGAACAGTGTGTTCATGTTAATAGTTCTGGAGTCACATTCTTTTCCACAGAAGAAGAATAAAGTCATGCAAGTTTGGAACAACATGAGGGTGAGTAAATGAATTTGTGTAAGACAGTAAATTCATTTCTGGGTAAACTATCCCTTTCCTACAAATCATGATGACTCATGTTTCTGAGGAGGTTTGAAAACGTTTAGTGCACATATTGGTTGTGGCGACTTTTGGTGAATGTCTGTTGCGCAATAAGAAAAAATCATGTTTCAAAAAACTGAAACTGCTGACAGGTGTAATGGCTAATTTTGCATTTACATGTATTTATACCATGGTCTGGGTGAATACTCGATTGTGATTGGCTGCAGGGTGTCCGTTAAAAAGTGATAGAGGACACCAAGTAAAGTAGTTCTGGTGAAACTGCCTGTTTACCATTCGAAATGACTAAATAAATGCGCTGCCCACAACAGCTGTGAGTAACCATAGCAACAGGCAGTCAAAGTATCCGTTAACAATTTGCTCTATCAAAACAAACATCTAACGTTAGTTAGATATTACATAGCCTACTAATACAACAATGAGCGACTTCGTTATTTCTTTTAACATTTATGGAGAATATGACAACTTTGACGACTGGGATGCTGCTGAAGAAAGAAAAAATGTAAATAAAACGGAGAAACGTCGCAAAGAAAATGACACCGCTGCTGCTCTGAATGAGACCCTGCGGGAGTTTTACGCAGCAGTCCAGACAACCAAGGCAGGAGGAGAGTACAGCGTTTCAAGCCTAAGAAGCCTGTTTGATTAATTGTTTTATGTGTAATTAAAAAAAAATAATAACTATGCCTACCTTTGTGTTTCATGAAAAAAAAAAAATGCATTTTTGAACCTGAAGGGTTCTACAAGCTGAGCGGACTATAAATATCTCCGGTTGCTAAATAAACCAGGCGAGTTATTATTTGTAAAAACTTGATTTAGCCTAATTAAAATATAAACTAGCAGCTACTGTTTCAAAAATGTTTTATTTGGCAAGTGGCCATGGTATAAGCGGGTTAATGCCCGACGAGGTGTCCATTGTCAGGTTTTAATGGACGACGGCGAGGCGTGAACCGGCCGACGCGCACGCGCAGCTTTCAAATAATATGTGTATGCGAAAAAGTAGTCCCTCCACTAAAATGATAATCTAGACAACTTCACAGCTCAAAAAACACATTTCCCGCTCTTTAGATGTCACTTGTAAGCATTGCTGTCAGCATAAATGCATTTTTCCCACACAAACCAAGAGATGAGTCACATTGTCTGTGGTTATTGATAACATCAGATTGTTTCCATATAGAGTATAGCATTGTTTTGAACACAGAACATATATTTAGTTTCAGATTCAAGATTAGTGATGAAAATCATGTGAAACTTGACAATGGTGCTGGTTAACATATCTTTAAATCCACAAATCGATTTCAATAATCATACATGTCTGTTGGACATAACATGAAGAGTATGAATGGGTTTCTCAAACACACTTCAGAGGCGTAACGTCAAGTAATGGTCGTCTCATAATTACCTGCTGTTCCAGCAGCCGTGTCTCTTGGTCTAAAGTGAAACTGCTGATGTCCACACTAAAATTCCCACTGAAGAAGCGATTCACCACAAATGATGATTTATCATAATCGTCATCCCCATCGTCATCACTAACTTTAAAACACAGAGGGTTACAAAACAACACTCAGAATTAGATCGTTGGAATTACTTTGACAATTGACAAATCCATTTTATAACACATCAAGACACGATCATAAAGTTCATGCAGTTAAAATATTATTTAAATGAGTAAAGTATGATCAGTTATGATTATTTATCCCATGGTTCCATCATCTCTGGGAATTCATAGAGAAAGGCTTCTCTGATCTCACTACTTTAAACATCAATTCAAAGCCAGATATGTTCACGCCAGAACCGACCGGCATCAGCTCAGAACAGGAAGGAGATACGCTCAACATGAACCAGAAGAAGTGGAAAAACTCTAAATCTGTCATGGCCGGCGTGGCATGAAATGCTGTAAGGGTCAATAACATAATAGTTGTTGGTTCAGATGTGTGATCTGGTGCAGCATGTGGTCATTTGACGTGAAAAAAAGTCAAACGTGAAGAGGTTATGATTATATATGTGGCTGCGTCCCAAAGCTTAGACAGCTGGCTAAACTGCGGTCTTTGAAATCAGTTTTGTGAGGTTCCTTCATATACAAACGCTGCTCGCAGAGACAGAATAAACGATCTACATCAAAATAGGGAACCTTAGGTGAAAACTAGGCGACTATTTAATTACTACAATCAGTTCTTGCTAGAAATGACATCAAAAGTGGAAAACATTGGTCAAAACCGTCCATTTCCACACAAACTGACCACGAACCGAAACCTTAAGACGCCATCTTTATTTTTTAGTTCATCCGTCACAGAATGGAAAGCACAGGATTGTGGGATATCACAGGCAGTGAAGGATACATCTATGCGGTCTTCAAAAGGTATCTCAGGAGACAGGAAGTGAAGCTAACACTGGATTCGGCACCTCTGAAGGCAGCATTTATCAGCTTTCGGACGCAGCCCAGAAGTCTGAGCTGAAAATTCCAGCCCGGTCTCATCCCAAGGCTTTTGACATTTCATCTACATCCAACACACATGGCAACCTTTAGCATCAGTATAGCCCCTTTCACACAGAGATTCCGGAAAATACACGGATAATGTGACCCTGGCATTTGTCCCGTGATTGTTAGATTTCGGTTCATTCACACGGCCAGTGATTTGCCGGGATCTGTGAGTGCGTTCACACACAACCCGTAAAGATCCCGGAAAGACACATGACGTCAGGATGAGACGTATAACGGACGCGTCGAAAACATGTACACGCGCATACCGTTCCATAAAGCGGGCTGAACGAGCGGCTTCAGCGCGGACAGTGAGGAGCTCCTGGTCTCTGCTTCGATCCAGTTTGCAGACATTTGTTCGTCCTTTATTTGTTGATGACGAACACAAACTTTCAACTCTAAGAGCAACAGAGTCGCAAAATGGCACGAGAGTCATCACTATGACACACCCTTTACGGCATTGGTCCTGGCTTTTGCATAGATATGTATATAAAGGCTAGATGTGTTACGAGTTTCCATTGTCATCACCGGCGGCCATCTTGTCACAGACAAGCTGATGTATGAGTGATCAGCACGAACACAAATACTCTTATCTCGTTGAAATCTTGACGGATTTACAAACGGTTTGGTTTCTTACAAACGTTATTAACGTGGCTATAATTATCTGGATGATTATTTATTTATACACTTTTTATTCATAAGTATACAGTGTCATAACTACATCTCTGACGTTTATAACAAAACAAACCGTTTGAAAATCGTTAGAAAATTGAGCAAGTTATGGTTATTTAAATAGTACATGTACCATTAACACAATGTTACGAGCGAGCGAGCTGTCTGTGACAAGATGGCCGCCAGGTGCAGACGTCGACCTCCATTGGCCAGCAGCGTGGACGACATATCTAGCCTCTATATACATATCTATGGGCTTTGTTCCGGTTCTGTCGATTTTTGGTGCCTTGTCGAAAAATGCTACCGTAACGCGAATTGATCAGAGAATGCCAATTAAAGTCGTATGAAATACAATTATAATACAATTCTAAGTTAGCTACTGTATACTGTAGACTACTGTTTTTATTTTTAAAACGGTGTGAAAAGTAAAAATTATCATAAACTATTCATCTTTGACTTGTCAAAGTACACCTTTCCTCATAGTAACTGAAACTTTCAGTTATTGTTTGTCAGCTGGCTGACTGTACAAATATTCATATGGTAGTAAGCATTTTTTAAAGGGAAATTATACATTATAACAGGAAAATGTACCTTTTGTAAAAAAAAACAAACAAAAAAAAAAACTGTGAGTCTGCACATGCGCATAACCGGTAAGTAGCAAATCTCGATGGGTAGCATGAATCGTCAGAACACCTGTTATGTTAGGTCCCCAACCCGGCATCAGTCCCGGTATCAATCTCGGGTCATGTTTGCGTTCTCACGTTCTGGCAATTTCCCGGGATCAACGCGCTGTGTAAAAGGGGCTTATGAGACGCAGATATATCTGGCCCAGAAGGCGCCCCCTAGTGGTCTAACCCTAACCCAGAACTAAACCTACCCATAACCGAAGTGTGTTATGAAGTGTGTTATGTTGATGCTAAAGGGTGCCATGCGCGTTGGATTTAGACAAAATTTTAAAAGCAGCACTATGACGCTCTAGGATGAGAATGCGTTGAGTTTACAAGTTGTAATCACAAGTTCTGCAAGAACGTGAACACTTATTACAAGGAATTATGACGTGAACACACCATAAAAAGTGTACACAATTCAAGGTTTAAGGAAAATTACTTTTTTCTTAATTTCTGATTTTTAGAGGCATTAAACGTAAACTCTCAGTTTCCATGAGTGTGTTTTTTTTTGTTTTTGTTTTTTGTTCTAGGTGGCTAAAAGTTGCTCATTGCAGAAGAATAATGCATCACGCAAAAGATCACGCCATTTTCACAGCCTAGAAAAAATGATATCTTCACCCTTTATTCAAATATTACAATGACCGTTTTGTTAAAGATATCGTAGGAGTCATTTGTTTTATTTGTGATAACACAACGACACACACTGTTATGTTCCACATGTGTTCGCTTTCTCTTTTCGGTAACACTTTAGAATACGGTTCCTTCGTTAATGAATAACTACACAAGAACTAATGAGTAACACAATATTAACAATCTAGTAACTATTATTAACTAACAAGAAACTCTGATTAACGAACTAGTAAGTAATAGCGCACAGACGAAAGTGGTAGTTCACTATTAAGTAATCAATAACTACTATTTTTTTAATACTTCCCAGAGAACTACTGAAAAAGTTTATTAACAATCTAGTAACTACTATTAACTAAAATAAATTCTTATTAACGAATTAGTAAGTAATAGCTCACAGATGAAAGTGTTACTAGATACTTCTGTGGGAATTACTAATTATTTGGATTCGTATTATAAAGTGAAGATCATTGGAACTAACTAGTAATTACTCAAGTGTTACTAAAGACATTTTCTAAAAGTATACTAAAGTTCACCAAAAATCTCAAACGGTTGCACAAATCATCACTAGATCATGTAGTAACACTTGAGTAATTACTAGTTAGTTCCAATGATCTTCACTTTATAATACGGATCCAAATAATTAGTAAGTAATAGCTCACAGATGAAAGTGTTACTAGATACTTCTGTGGGAGTTACTAATTATTTGGATCCGTATTATAAAGTGAAGATCATTGGAACTAACTAGTAATTACTCAAGTGTTACTACATGATCTAGTCATGATTTGTGCAAATGTTTGAGTTTTTTGGTGAACTTTAGTATACTTTTAGAAAATGTCTTTAGTAACACTTGAGTCATTACTAGTTAGTTCCAATGATCTTCACTTTATAATACGAATCCAAATAATTAGTAAGTAATAGCTCACAGATGAAAGTGTTACTAGATACTTCTGTGGGAGTTACTAATTATTTGGATCCGTATTATAAAGTGAAGATCATTGGAACTAACTAGTAATTACTCAAGTGTTACTACATGATCTAGTCATGATTTGTGCAAATGTTTGAGTTTTTTGGTGAACTTTAGTATACTTTTAGAAAATGTCTTTAGTAACACTTGAGTAATTATTAGTTAGTTCCAATGATCTTCACTTTATAATACGAATCCAAATAATTAGTAACTCCCACAGAAGTATCTAGTAACACTTTCATCTGTGAGCTATTATTTACTAATTCGTTAATAAGAATTTATTTTAGTTAATAGTAGTTACTAGATTGTTAATAAACTTTTCAGTAGTTCTCTGGGAAGTATTGAAAAAAATAGTAGTTATTGATTACTTAATAGTGAACTACCACTTTCGTCTGTGCGATATTACTTAGTAGTTCGTTAATCAGAGTTTCTTGTTAGTTAATAATAGTTACTAGATTGTTAATATTGTGTTACTCATTAGTTCTTGTGTAGTTATTCATTAACGAAGGAACCGTATTCTAAAGTGTTACCCTCTTTTCTTTTGTGCTCTTTTCCTATTCACGCTCCTGGGACGTGACTCATTGGCTGCTTGTCAGGCGTGACCCCAGTGACGGGTAAGTTTAGGGACGGGGTTAGGGGAGGTCATATATTTATATATACAGTAATGAAACGTTAAATCAACAGCATTCATAAACACGCTGAAAAGCGATTATGCGTGTTGATAACACACGCCAAAAATGGAAATATGAATTGCCGTGTCATATACGTCATTTCATGAGATCAGTCTGCATAGCAAAATAAAACCAGTAGCTGTAGTTTGCCAAATGATTTTCTCACAAAATAAAATACCATACCGACATTTAGCATTAGTTCTTCCCTCATATATTTAAAACATGTTTCACTCATATTTTGATGGTTTATTAAGCTTATACACTTGCTGAGTTGTTTCAACCCCCCAAAAAATGCTGAGGTGTTTCAACCCAAATTTGGGTGAAATTTGGACAAACCCAAATGTTGGGTTAAAAACGCAATTAAAAAACGTACAGTTGAAATTGAAAGTGAAAGTTGAAGTTGGGTTCAAATTTAAAATTAAATTTTTTACTCAACATTTGGATTTGTCCACATTTGGGTTAAAACAACCCAGCATTGTTTAGAGTGTAGGGTCATAAAACAAATATCCCCACCTTTGGCCACTACCGAATAACAAATTGCACTAGTGACATAATCAATGAAACAGAATGGAGAATCTATACCTGCACACGCAATCAATGAGATCGCAATAACCAGAGCGATGACAAAGAAGACGAGAAGTATCACCATCCATAGTTTGAGTTTCCACACCACCTTCTCATTCAGTTCAGTCTTTAGGCTCTGCAACTCCCTTCGCCACTGCAATCACAAGGGTTTCTCTCAAGTGTCGTTCAAAGGCAAGTCCAGATACACAGAGCGATTTACTTTACAGTGCACATACAGTTTTCAGGTCCAGTGATCTTGACAACACATCCTCTTAAAAAAAAACTAATAGTGCACATAGCTGGACTAATTCACTCATGAGGAATAAACATGCACCATATTTTTTTATATACACATAAATAATGGCTTCTGGTTTCAGATTTACCCTTGAGGTTTCAGTTTGCGAGTTAGTATCCACATCATCTCCATCCACTTCATCCTGATTCCCGATGTTCTCTGCGGCCTGAACACACACATCCAGACAGGTCAAAGTAAACTAAAGGATCAGTTTGCTGCTTCATTTCTGAGTTTTCAGGTTGCACATATCAAGAGAAGCTTTCTTCAATAACATGAGTGAAAGTAGCATTGGAGATTAGAGGCACACTTGTGTATTTGTCAACCATGCATATTTTTTATTTGAGTCATTGCGTATCAAGTTTCAATGCGAGACAAAGTGAAAGGACCAGCTTATGTAGTTGAATGAAAGAAACTATGGCGGTTGTGTGCCAAAGCAAACCCATTTTGACATACAGTGCATTGCAAATGTATATCCAAATGGTTTTGCAATGTCAAATAAAATGGCTTTGCTTTGGCACAAAACCATCCGATTCATTCATTTTAAAGCCGTTCCTGTAGCTCAAACAGTAGAGAATGGCACTCGCGACAGGAAGATCGTGGATTCAACTCTCAGTGAACACCCGAACTGATAAAAATGTATACGCAAATCATTTTGGATAAAAGCGTCTGGCATATGTACTGTAAATCATTGATTTCTTCAGCCAATCAAAAGTTATGAGTAAAAGGCATTCACCTGTGGTGTTGGTAGAAGATTAGAAACTTCATCTGTCCCGACCTGGATCGTGCAAAATCCATTTCCCTGTGAACACTTGCACAATTTACACACATATTAAGATTAAAATATTGCTTTGTACAGTAGCAGTGTTTTAAATATATATCTTTAGATAACGGCCACTAGCAAAACAATGTCATGAAAGAGAGTCCAGCATGAAGAAAAGGGTTCATCTTTTTAAAAAGAAGGGGAAACTAGTTTTAAAATGTGCTATGTTCTTAGAAATGTACTCGTGTTGTTTTCATATGGTTCTGAAATAGATTTATACCCATTTGAAGAAACGATTCATGCAACCATTATGTAAACATTTCCTATCCACTTATATACTATATACACACACGGTTCAAATCTGGACTCTGACCGATGCCAAAACATGAGCCAGATGGACTTGTTCTCAAGCCACTTCTTGAATATTAGGATATCATCTGATCATTCCTTTTTAGATAACAACTTTTCATTTGTGGGAAGCAAGTTTACTGTCTACTTGTACTTTAAAGCATTATAGCGTTTTAACATTGCTTAGACACTAAAAATGGTACTGGCCCACTCAGTGAAACCATTGACTTGCATACTTCATCTTCTGACCAAGTCTGCAAAACCGCAAGCTAATGATCTGCTTTACACACAGATGGCAGTTGTAAAACAAACCTTTTGGGGAAAAAAAAGCCAAACACAGTCCTCTACATTAGACACATTACTCAACTAACAGCTCTTGTTTCTCATTTGGGAAACATTACCATATAGATGGCACAATCATTTCCCAATTACCAACGATCATGTGTGAAAACAGTTACTCATGATTTGTTCACTTAGGCTATGTTTACACGGAAACGATTCTGAAGAGAAAACGCAAAAGTGGCGTTGCGTTGTCACTTTTTATTCTGCGTTTAGACGAGCATTTTGGTTGTGAAATCCGCGTGCAGATGATGACGCAAAAGTCTGTGAAATTCAGTGTAGTATGCACTCCAGTGCATACTACAACAACACCAAGCCCGCGCGCCTGCGTACAACCTTCACTGTCAAGCAGACCTTTGCGTTTTTACCAGAGCCATGGCTCTGGTTTTTACCATATACACGGGAACGTGGCGATGGAGCGAATTCCACTCTGGAGGGTGGTTTCACTTTTTTTTTTGCGTTTTTAAAGGGTTAGTTCACCCAAAAATGAAAATGAAGTCATTAATTACTCACCCCCATGCTGTACCAACCCCGTAAGACCTTCGTTCATCTTCGGAACACAAATGAAGATATTTTTGATTCAATCTGAGAGCTGGATCAGTCCTACATAGACTGCCTAAGGGACTGGCTCTTGACGGCCCATAAAGTCATTAAAGAAAAGGTTTAACTATTCCATGTGCATAGAGCGGCTCAATTATAAGTTTATCAAGCGACAAGACTACTTTTTGTGTGAAGAAAACATAAATAACGACTTTATTCGACTATTCCATTACTTCCTTATGGGCGCATGCGCGGGAACTGAGATGACGACGTTCTTCTTCGACTACTTCTTGTTACCGGCTGCTCACCGCTTAGGAGTATTACCGCCCCCTACCGTATAAAATGATGATCCATATATAAGGCGCTCCGGATTATAAGGAACACTGTCGTTTTTTGAGAAGATTAAAGGCTTTTAAGTGCACCTTATAGTGCGGAAAATACGCTAATTGAAAAGCGTATGTACAGCGCGCATCTTCCTCTGCTTGCAAACAGAAAGTTTTGCGCTTCCAGCTATATCATCATCTTATACGGTAGGGGGCGGTAATACTCCTAAGCGGTGAGCAGCCGGTAACAAGAAGTAAACGAATGAGAACGTCCTCGTCTCAGTTCTCGCGCATGCGCCCATAAGGAAGTAATGGAATAGTCGAATAAAGTCGTTATTTATGTTTTTTTCGCACAAAATTATTCTCGTCGCTTGATAAACTTATAATTGAGCCGCTGTAGGCACATGGAATATGTAAACCTTTTCTTTAATGACTTTATGGGCCGTCAAGAGCCAGTCCCTTAGGCAGTCTATGTAGGACTGATCCAGCTCTCAGATTCAATCAAAAATATCTTTATTTGTGTTCCGAAGATGAACGAAGGTCTTACGGGGTTGGAACAGCATGGGGGTGAGTAATTAATGACTTCATTTTCATTTTTGGGTGAACTAACCCTTTAAGCCCCAAAAACGCCATCGCCATGTAAACGAAAGGCACATCCGATAAAATATTTTAAATTTTTCAGCCGCCAGCGTTGTCGTGTAAACAGGGCCTTAGAAATCCAAACTCGTTGTTCAGAGGGAGAAATTATTTATTTTTCTTTGTTTATAGTGTAAATATACCAAATTTGAATTTAGAAACTCAATGTTTTGAGAAACAAATACATTTTTCACCCTTGCATTTCTGTTTATTTAGTCCATTTCTCAAGCTCAATCAGTATCGATTTAGTTCAGTTCCATAATTGTACTAGTGTTTATGAAAAAGTGTACATGGCTAATCATTTGATAGTTTGTGTATAAAGTTACCATACAAAAACACAATTTTTCAAAAAAAGTGAAATAGTATTGAATTAAGCATGCTTTTGCAAGAGATGCGTGATTTGTAGTTTTGTTGTTGTAGTTTTGTGAGTAGAGTTTAGAGAAATGGACCCATAGTTTCAGAAATTGTGTGCAAGCAATTTTAAAAAACAACAAAAAAGCCCTGTGGTTTCACATAGACCTTGGTTCAATTAGGACACTGAAGTACCTTTTATAAACGAGTCTTAAAAAAAGAAAGAAAAAAAAACGTTACTGCTGTATGCATCACAAAACAATGACACTGACCTATTTTACTATATGCCAGTGCAAATTGCTTTCATTTAAAGGGATATTTCCCCCAAAATTTAAATTACCCCATGATTTACTCATGATTTAACCTCAAGCCATCCTAGGTCATTCTTCTAGGTCAAGCTCTTCCGACATTTCTCTTTAAAAAGTCTTGTTTTAAGCTTCTAATTCGTGACTGGTGTTTTTGTTTTGGTCTATCAGGTGTTACTCTTTCACCTCTTTCAATCGATGCGTACAGCCATCCAGTGTTGTAGTCGAGACCACCTCACTCGAGTCCGAGTTGACACCGAGACCATAGAGAGTCGAGTCCGAGACCAGAGACGGTCGAGTCCGAGTCGAGACCGAGTCCATAGAGAGTCGAGTCTGAGTCGAGACCGAGACCGGTGAGGGTTGATTACCTAATTTACTTTTATTTATTTAGAGAAATACTTTTTTTTTTTTTTTACTGAATTTACTTAGAGTTTAAAAAATATGATCAGTTTAGGGTAAAAAGGCCACATAGTAGGTGGTGTTAAAAGTAATTTTATTACAATTTGTCATGCGCAGTTGCGCACTAGAAAATCACCAATCACTGGGCGTGTCAATCAATTTAAAGAAATATTTTATTAACATACATTAATAATCATGAAAAATATTTTGAATTGAACTCGAGTGGACTCGGGAATAATTCCGAGTCCTAAAAAAAAAAATGTTCGAGTACGAGTCAATTCCGAGTCCAAATGGACACGAGTCCATGACAAGACCAAGACCATTAAGATATGGTCTCGAGACCGAGTCCGAGACGAGTCCGAGTCTCGAGTACTACAACACTGCAGCCATCTTACGGAAGCTAGTTATTTCAGTTGATAAAGTTTTAAATATGGATATTTTTCTCACACGCATCGCTTTGCTTCAGAAGTCCTGTATTAATCCACAGTGATGAATGGAGCACTTTTATCATGAATGGATGCACTTTTATTGATAGAAACATCCATCCACTGCCATTATAAAGCGTGGAAGAGACATTTTTAATATAACTCAGATTGTACAGTATTCGTCTGAAAGAAGATTGTCATATACACCTACAGTAGGATGCATGGCTTGAGGGTGAGTAAATCATGGGGTAATTTTCATTTTTGGGAGAACTATCCCTTTAAAACAGGGGCTTGTCTGTGAAACCAGAGGATCATGATTGTTCACAGTGAAGTATCACCAATACCAGCAGCTCAAAGGCTCCCCACACAATGACACATCTTCCCCCATGCTTCACTGTGGTAAAGATGCATTGAGATTATAATTCTCGACAGGTTTTTGAAGACACCGCTAAAGAACATCATCGTGTAACTCTGTCTCTGATGTTTTTCTGAGACAACAATATCTTTTCAAGCAGTGCATTTGCTTAACTTTTGCTTTTTTCTGAACAATATATTGTTGTTTAGACCATTAAAAACATTTAGCCATTTTTGTTGTTGTTGTTCTCTTTCATCATCTCGTGTTCGAGATCCACCTATGGGAAGGGCATCCGTACCTGACCTCTGCAGAAGCATCCAATTGCACCAAGTCTGGCTAGACAGACAGAAGCGCGCGGCCAGTGCCCGATGAGGCCACACCCCTCACCCACGGGCATATAACATCTGGGCGCGCTGCTATTCCTCAGTTGACATTCGCTTCTCGCGACCTCTGTACTCTGCACTGACACAGTTCGGTTGGATTAACGTTACGCTGTCCACTTTCGAGTCTACAGGAGGACATATCGCCAGATCAGCCTCCGCCAGACGTGAGTGACAGTCGTTTTTCTTCAGCCTATCCGCTGTGTTTTTTGCATCCGGAGCCGCCGAGCTCTCGCTGTCCTTCACCTGCTCCTCCTTACATGGCTGCCCGCCACGTATTTTCCGAGTTCTTCACCGCTGGCCCACCCATGGCTATGTGACCGTCTAAACAGCCGCTTCCCCTGGGGAACAGTCCATCACGACGAGCCTGCCCGGCCGCGTGTGGTGCTCTCATCGCCGCTAAGGACCCTCTCGTTCTGCGCGGTCCGCTTGGGCTTAGCACGCTCAAGAAGCTTTGGAGAACCCGGAGAATTGCGGTCATTGTAATTGCTGCCCATGTAGCTTTTTACAAAGCCGGCTTTAGTTGCACTATCCAGCGCACTGTGCTTGGCATTTCTTACTCGGATGGGGGACACGGTGATGATGACGCGCTACCGGGGGACTCCCGGAGCGCCACAAATAAAATATTTGAGCGGTATTCAGCCCAATCCGCATTCCCTGAAGAGGACATCTTCGCGGGAAAACCTCACTCTCGTTGACGAACCGGTACGGTTCCGGCGACGAGGATGACGCGGTCTTTCTAACGTTACCCTAAGCTAGCGCTCACGCGGTTTTGCCTCAGTCGATCCTCCTGGAAGTTTGTGAGCGAGCGGCCGTTCGTCTCAACATTGTGTGGCCAGCTCCATAGAGCGCCACCGACCAGGATAGGAATATTTACGACGGGTAAACGCGGGTACCACCGCCCAGCCTGAGGAAACAACTCTTCAACGTTTTTTCCAGTGTTCGCGAAGCTCTCAAGCGCGCCTAGAGCCTCCCGCTAGACTGTTAACACTGTCTCACGGGCCTTGATGAGTAGGAAGGCGGCCCTGAACGCTAGCAGCCCGCCTGCTGTTCCACCATGAGAGCCTCCAGCCCGCGTTCACGGGCCACGAGCCCTCCGTATTCTCCCGGTCCCGGAACCCTTGTCCGAAAGACACGGGGTCTCCCTCGGACGGTCGGGTAATCCCGTCTCGTGGCTACCAAGCCACAGGGGGGCTGTTGTGAGGGAAAGTACATAAGCAGTGTTACCACACCGCACACACTTGGTTCCCTCACCCAGTTATTAAAGGCTTGCCCCAGTGTTTCCCAACACAAAACACAAACTATTATTAAACGAATCAAATGAATTCGTGCAGATTTTTATATCTGTGTCAACATAGAGAGCAAATCTCTCTGATCCCTTGCATGTCGCCCCGAGTCTACCCTCAAGATGGCGCCATTGCCTCACAAATCAACCAGCTGGGCTCGCACAGCTCAGTTGCGGCTGCAAGCCATGTGTTTCTAGTGCACTTTGTGTGTGTGGAAGGCTTGGTCATTGTGTTTCCCAACACATAACTAAATACACGTTTAAACAAACTATTCTTATATATCCTTAAAAATGGATAGTATTTTCTGCCTGCACTTGAGACTGCCCAGTTCATGTGTTCAGGAGATGTGTGTTTTTCCCCCCAATTTCAAGGGGCTCCTTGTGGGTAAAGTTTAGCACAGTGTACACCACACTATGTTTGCCCAGTTCACGCAGTGTTTGCCCAACACAAAACACACAAACACAAATAATAACGAATCTAACAAATTCGTTTCGGAGGAAAAACCTCTTTCCGCAGAGAGAGGAAACCCCTCCGAACCCCCGCATGTCGCCTCTAGTGTGCCCACGAGATGGCGCCATTGCATCACAAATAATTCTGTTGGTCTCAAGACACAGCTCTGCTCTGTCCCGAGCGGGGACACTCGCGAGTCACGAAGCGGCTTGGCGAACCGTTCGGCTCCCGAGTGGGTTATGCGTACAATAATGCAGGGTTACAGATTGCAACTCGCAGTAAAACCCTCTCATTTCAACGGCATTCTCTTTTCTCACACGGAAGAGAAAGCTTCTCACATTCTGGAAGAGGAAAATTCATCTCTCTTAAACAAGGGAGCGATTCAGGTGGACCCCCCCAATCTGATGAACCAGGGTTTTTATTCCCGGTATTTTCTGGTTCCAAAGAAAGGCGGCTCTCTCCGCCCTATCTTGGACCTTCGAGTGTTGAACAAACATTTGAGGAAATACACCTTCAGAATGCTGACACAGGGCGCTCTCGCCCGTGCCATAAAACAGAACGACTGGTTCACATCAGTCGATCTGAAAGATGCTTTCTTTCACATAAGCATTTATCCTCCGCACAGGAATTTTCTTCGTTTTGCCTACCAGGGCATATGTTGCGAATTCACAGTTCTTCTGTTTGGACTCAGTTTGAGTCCCCGGTCTTTCTGTCTGTGCGCGGAGGCGGGCTTAACGCCTCTTAGAATAACAGGTCTGAGAATCCTGACTTACATAGACGATTGGCTCATCATAGCCGAATCGAAGGAGAAGGTGTTGCAGGACACCGGCCGTGTGCTCGCGCACATCACATCGCTCGGGTTCCAAGTGAACGTGGGCAAGAGCAATCTCACGCCCAGTCAGAATGTCAATTTCCTGGGTTTGGAGTTGAACTCGGTTGCCATGCGAGCGCGTCTCTCTCTAGAGCGCGTTCGCTCTCTATGAGCTGTCTTTCACAGTTCAGAGAAGGGGCGAAAGTGCAATATCGCACATGTCTCAGGATGCAGGGTCTCATGGCTTCATCCACCCAAGTTGTGCCATTAGGACTCCTTAAGATGAGGGCGTTCATGAAATGGGTTTTGTCGCTACATTTCAGCCCGATTCGCGACCTTTGCCGCTCGGTTACAGTGACGCGCGCGCGTGCACTGCAGCCCTGCGCCATTGGAAGAACGCAGACTTTTACGCATGGGGAACCCCTCTCGGGGCGGTTACGATGCGGAAAGTGGTGACGACAGATGCATCCTTAACAGGCTGGGGTGCCACCCAGGAGGGCAAAACTGTGAACGGTCTGTGGCCAAACAGACTACGTTCAGCACATATAAATTATTTAGAGCTTTTTTACCAATTGTAAAGCTCTGAATCATTTTCTGCCTCGCCTGCAGGGACATCATGTGCTGGTACGGTTCGACAAAACCACGGCTGTGGCATATATCAACCGTCAGGACAGCTTGCGCTCGTCGAAACTTCACCTCCTAGCTCACAAGCTCTTGGTGTGGAGCAGACGGGTTTTCTTGTCGCTACGCGCGACTCACGTCCCAGGCATTCTGAACGTCGGCGCATCTGCTGTCAAGGGGAAACCCAATCTACGGGATCGGCGTCTTCATCCGCAGATAGTGGAAATGCTATGGATGAGATTTGGACGGGCGAGCGTAGATCTATTCGCCTCGCGCGGAAACTGCCATTGTCCTATGTTCTTCTCTCTAAGGGACGTGGACGCGCCCCTCGGGGTAGACGCACTGGCCCACCCATGGCCTAGAGTGCTCCTGTATGCTTTTCCTCCCCTGTGCCTGATATTCCCACATTGGCCAGGGTGAGAGAGCAGGGCCTGTCTCATTCTGATAGCACCCAGATGGCCCAAAGCACCGTGGCTGGCGGAGATAATCCCTCTGTTATACGCCGAGCCATTGTGCCTTCCCGTTCGCACGGATCTATTATCCCAAGCCAACGGTGAGATTTACCACCCCCAGCCGGACAGGTTGGCTCTCTGGGCCTGGCCCGTGAGAGGACGAACCTGAACGCACTTGGGCTTTCGCCGCGTGTGGTTACCACTATTCAGAATGCCAGGGCCGTCTCTACACGGCCCTTATATGGCTGTAAGTGGCAAGTGTTCGAGGGGTGGTGCGATGGGCGCAGTTTCACATCTTATCAGTGTTCAGTTCCTGATATTTTGTGTTTCCTTCAAGACCTCATGGATAAAGGCAGGTCCTTTTCCACCATTAAGGTCCACTTGGCTGCTATTTCAGCCTGTCATGTGGGTTTTGAGGGCTCGACCGTCGGTCAGCACCCTCGAATCCGTAGATTTATGAAGGGTGCACGCCGCTCTTTGCCAGTCGTCAGGAGAACTGTCCCGGAGTGGGACCTCTCCATGGTGCTGGAAGCTCTGTCTCAACACCCTTTTGAGCCTTTGGATAGTATATCCCTTAAGCTGCTGTCTCTCAAGACAGCTTTGCTTTTGGCCTTGGCATCTGCTAAACGTGTCAGTTAGCTACATGCACTCTCGGTTCATCCTTCGTGCTCTAGTTCTCTCTTAGTGGAGATAAGGTCTTCCTTAAGCCTAACCCGGCCTTCATGCCGAAGTGCTTCCCTGCGTTCACTTCGGAGGTGTTGGAGCTGTCCGCTTTTCACCCTCCACCTTTTTACCTCTCTAGAGGATCAGAGGCTGAACGCTCTGTGTCCAGTCCGTGCCTTACAGGCATATATGACCAGGACGAATGCTTTCCGGTAGAGCGACCAGCTCTTTGTTTCATGGGCTCCCCCTCACTTAGGGAGTCCAATTTTGAAGCAACGCCTCTCACATTGGGTTGTGGATGCTATTACCATGGCTTACAAAGCAAAGAGAGTGCAACCCCCTAGGGGCATCAGAGCTCATTCCACAAGAGGTTTAGCCACCTCTTGGGCTCTGTTTAGGGGAGTGTCACTGCAGGACATCTGCTCTGCTGCCAGTTGGGCTTCTCCTCATACCTTCGTGCGCTACTACCGGCTGGATGTCACCAGTACCTCGGTAGCACATTCGGTTCTAGGGGTCGGGTCGTCTTAGCCCCTCCCTGCTGTAACCCTGTTGGTATATATATACCATTAAGAGTGAATGGGCTGACTGGCCATGTTCATTCCTGTCACCTATCATTTCTTCCCCTTTCGGGTATAGATTATGTCTTGGTGGGTTGGGGTTACTATCTCGCATGTGTCCCATGCGTATTTCATGTCCTGCTTGTCCACATTAGTTAGGTGTGGTTTCACCATCGCAGGCTCATGATTAAGGGACGTGTCAGGCACCGCCTCCCTGAGGTGACCGTCCTTCTCTGGCTTCAGAACCTCACTGTGAGTGTATTGGGCAATCGGGGAGCTGTCCATGTCTCTCCCATAGGTGGATCTCGAACACGAGATGATGAAAGAGAACAATAGGTTACTGTCGTAACCCCGGTTCTCTGAAACATCGAGTGGAGAGATCCACCAGCTTTGCCCCGCTTGCCGCACGAGAAGCGAATATACTTACTGAGGAATAGCAGCGCGCCCAGATGTTATATGCCCGTGGGTGAGGGGTGTGGCCTCATCGGGCACTGGCCGCGCGCTTCTGTCTGTCTAGCCAGACTTGGTGCAATTGGATGCTTCTGCAGAGGTCAGGTACGGATGCCCTTCCCATAGGTGGATCTCTCCACTCGATGTTTCAGAGAACCGGGGTTACGACAGTAACCTATTGTTTTACAATTTCCTGTATTCAAGTCATTGACTGTATTCATGTATGAATTGAATTTCTAGTGTAGTGTGTTTTATAGAATGATAATGAAATAACAGGTTTTAAAAAACTGGTTTTATATGTTTTATGAGATTTATTAAACTAGATGAAGAAGAGCATCTTGGCCAAACTTCTCAGCTTTGGACATGGTATTTTATGAAGATTGGATACAATAATGTATATAGCCTAATAATCCAGGTCAAGGTTTGCATTTAAATACTAAGGCAGCCTACTTTTTGTAAGGAAATTAATAATAAAAAAAATCAAAGCGTTTTTTCCATAAATCCTTCGATCAAACAGCGATAATACAATAGTTGCTCTCTGAACGTGCACGCGCTTGCCCAGACACCGTGAGAAACTAAACAAGTCAATGAACATAAAACTAGATTAGAATAAATAAAATAAACATTTTTGCCAATGTACCTCATTTCCTTGGTCACCACCGGGGTCATTATTGTTGTCAGGGCCAAATTTTAAAGGCTTTAACTCCAGCTCGTCGCTCATTCTTCCATAGACACTATTTAAACAGACAACCTGAGATCCACGCACCCGGAACTGACTGAGGCAATGAGTTTCCCCGGAGCGGTGTTATGGCTAGAAACAATGCTGTGTTGTTATACAAATTGTTACATTTTGTTAATAAGGAATAAATAAGCTGGTTCCCTATTTCTCCTCAATGTGGATGCTGATAATGATAATACAGCTAAACTCCAAGTGTTAAAGTGTGTCCCGTATTTCAATTGCGAGGACTAGCCTATATGTAATAAAGCGAAACTGAAGTAAAGGACAACTGAGCTGGTGTTACAGGAACTGTGGGTGTATGCCTTTACTGACTGACGACTGATTCATATTTACACCAATGATGACACTAATGTGTAAACATTCAAGTTGTTCCTTCCAGGTAAACACAGGTGTCAACCCGTCTGCCCCCTTGTGGACACGTAGGCTGCATTTTGGAGTAGTATCTCATAATATTGGCATTTTGAGCAAATTTGAATTCAACCAGCAATGAAAATTCAGTCACGTTTTCACCCCGTGTACCAAAAGATATTTTATCAGTGGAACACAAAATAATTAGTTTTGAGGTTTTAAAGTGTGTTCACCCTGCATTACAGAGAACGAGGACTGTGGCTGCATGTCGTCGAGTAGTGTTTACACAACCTTTGCGCTATTGAAGCAACAGCTTGTGTGTGAGAAAGAGATTTGTATTTAAAGGGATAGTTCACCCAAATATAATTTGCTCATATCATTTGCTCACCCTCAAGTTATACCAAATGAATTTATTTCTTCAATTAAACAATTTCTTCAAACAATTAATTTGGACTTAAAGGGATATTCACACAAAAATGAATGGCATCAAGTTGCGCCACACCCGAATGGATTTCTTATTTTTTTGCTGAAAACACAAGAAGATATTTTGAAAAATCTTGGTAGGTAAACTACGGAAACGTAAAAACATTTTTTTTTCTAGGCTTTAATCTCGAAATATTTCGACTTTTTTTTTTCTACTTTATTGTCAAAATGCTAGGAAATATTAGCCTATTAGGAATTAGTTCTTCCGTACTATTTATAAATAATATTTATTTCCATAGTATTTATTTATTTAAGTCAGTTTTATTTATTTATTTAGATGGGACAATGCATATCAATGAACGTACAAACATAGTCGAACGTAAATATGCCGGATTTAGCACAATGCTAATTTCCATCCGTTGTCCCCCAACACAGACAAACACAATCCAAAAATAAGTGAGGCCCATCAACTGTTTGCTCACCCATAATCTTCAAAATATCTTCTTTTGTGTTTAGCAAAAAATAAGAAATCCATTCGGGTTTGGCGCAACTTGATGTAATTCATTTTTGGATGAATATCCCTTAAGTCCAAATTAATTGTTTTCACATCTTGTGCCCAATCAAAATTGCCATTTTGATATGTAATATTTCAATCGGAAAATCTATTGATATTTAAGAGATTTGTTTGGGGTTTTTTATATATATATATATATATATATATTTTTAATTTAAAAAAAAGAGCCATTCTGCAAAATGAAGAAAAGAAGTTGTCTATGGGGTGAGTAAATGACAATTTTCGAGAACTATGAAAAAAGAGCAAATATAATTGTTCAAGATTAACAATTACAAACCGTCAACCCTAAATTACAGCTGTACGTAATAAAGGAAAGCATCTGGTAAGTGTAAATAAAGCTCTTTATTCAGTCTTATATGGTTAATAAAAGGTCATTGCAGTACAGTAGCGTTGCAGTCACAGTGATACATCTCAGGCTTTTTCATTTAAAAATACAATATTTTTGCATAGCAATGGAGACTGCAGGTAAATTTGGCTTTTGCAATATCTCTGCCACTATTTTGTTCGTATTTAGCTCGTTTACTATATGCTCGCAAGATTTAACAACTTCAACTACACGTAAACCTCCAGCCGAGCCAATGTCGGCGAACCCAAACACTCAAAATGATTGACAGGTACAGTACGTTTCTGATTGGTTCGTTTTCTTACTGTCCAAAAAAAAGTGCATGCCGGCCCTATTTTTTGCTATTTACAGAGTCTAGGCCCGTCACAGAGGCATGTGAGATATTTTAAAACACTTATTTCAGTCAAAGGCTCGAAAAGTGCTTTCAAAATGCTCTCCAAAGCTGAAATCGTTCTCATTTTCTGAACAGCAACATAAGTTTACAATACGAAAGCAATAACATCGAGGCATATGAATAACCCTAGAGTATAAATTAAAACTAAAATCCATTCCGACCTCTTGGGAAAACAATTATTTTCCATTTTGCCAGATTGGTGGCAAATTCGTATGCGTAATACAACGTGATTTGTACGAAAACACGTTTTAGGAAAAAAGTAAGCATGAAGGTCCATCCTTAAACCTATAACCCACAGTGAGGCGTAAACAGATCATACGAAAACATGCAAATGAGAGCGTACAAACGTAAAAAGCCATGAGGATGAATTGATAGCATCTATCCTTTTGTGGGATATTTGCTTTAGCAATATTAATCCCCAAATCCACAACCCTAAAAGAGAGGAATTCAGTCCATCTTCATCCATCCTGGAGTCTATTTTTTAGAAACTCGTTCATACGTCGTCCAGAATAATCTTCCCACAATTCTAGTTTGCTAAAGCAATGCAATAATCCATTTTGATGAGCTTTGGCCTATTACGTCTATTCTGAGTTGTTCACTGCATCCAGCACTTCCTCTTTGACTTCTGCCCTGTCCTCTTCCTTCTCTTCCTCTTGGGCCCATTTACAGTCAGAAGGTTCAAATCCTCCCTCAGTTACTTCTCCCCCTTCTCCTGTATGGGTTACTTCAGTCCACTGGTTTTCTTGGGGTGCATCTTTGTGCTCTGTCCTGTCTTTTTCCTGCAGTGGGTCTTCGGTGGGTTGAGCAGAGTCTGTTGAATCTGCTGTATTCTCCTGCAAAGGCCATTCCACTTCATCCCCATTCTGGAGTTCAGTATCTGGTTGAAACGGAGAGTCACATCCTTCATTCATTTTTGCCTCTTCACATGCTGACTTCCTGTGTAGCCTTGTGGGCAGCCGGCGCTTGAAAGACAGCCTAGCTCGACTCTGTGGAGTGAAGACACAAAATCAGAATAGCCGTGTACAAGTTGAAGTTTAATAAACTACTGCGACTGTTGTTCCAAAACACAGTTAGTGTCGCTGCGATAGGACAGAACCTAATAAATGAATCACTTTACATCATGCTGCGACTCCTTGTGTCACACAAATAGCCCCAATGGATTCCAGCACTTTGGAGTTAGCATTTTGCTAAGCTAACAAAACAATACTCTGGAAGCGTAACAATACACAAATATTGGGTGAAATGAAGGCTGTAACCTGAATATTTTGAGTCATTTATTGCAAAAATAAATGCAGAGTAATCTGAAATTTAGACAGTGAGGTTTGATGTGGTAATGGCCCTTGAAAAAGTTATACATTTTTAATTGCACTGAACTATTTTTATCAGTACTTTTCATTACTGAGGGAAATTAAAGCACATTTGTTATCAACATTCTTCTCTACCTACTTCTTTACTATCATGGCTGTGGTTTTGCTCACTGACAGGACTCACATTGGATTATACGAGATTTTAAGGACATACAACAAAAACAGGATTTAGTTTATGTTAAACCTGGACTCCGAGTAACCACTGACAACCTAATGTACACTATTATGTAATCGTATAATGGACAAAGCAGTGAAGATTACATCAGGGGTGTTTCTAGCCATAGGCAAACTGAATCATAAACAAATTCAGACCTTTTTGCAAAAAAAAAGTCAGAAATTATCAAAAAAAAGAGAGATTTATTTGCAAATCTGGCATCGTTCGAACTGATTCTGATAGAAAACAGGCACAAGATGATTGCTGAAATATAAGGGATATACTGTACAGGATATACGAAATACGGTAATCTCATTTCTGAAAGTTCAAAATGTTCAGGTTTGGCGAATTTTGGGGAACATTCCATTTTAGAATTTTGCAAACATTACTGACATTCCTTTTTAATGTTCTATGAACGTTCTGAAAAAAGTAGTAACTTAAGAAATATTACTAAAACAAAAACGTTTCAGTTTTATTTCAAATCTGATCAGGTTGATTGGAATGTTAATCCTGGAACCACATTCCAATCAACCAATCAGATTTGAGGGACAAGTTTACAGTTTATGTCAAGTTTATGTTGTACTTGGTGAAATCAAGAGCAGTACATGATGCAGAATGAAATACGCAATGATAAACATTTCAGACTGTCAAAGAAAAGTTTAAATTACTACCAATTCTTTTGTCACACTGAAATTGTAAGGTTAAGTTGAGGCCAAATGCATTATGGGATATAGTTTTCAATGCATAACCATAGTTCAGGAGCTAACTACTCCTTAATAATATTCTGTTGTGAATGCTCTTAGGAGAGGTACAGATGGTGAGATGCAGAAGTGGCCTGATTGGATTACAGTTCTCAAACCCTGTTATGTCCTCGGCAGCGCATGGACAGTGTCTATTGGCTTACGCAGAGCTTAAGCACACAATACTGACTCTGCACGCAAAGGGACGTGCACCTTCATGCTGATATCATCAGATCCCGTTCTGCACACCTCACGGATTCTCGGAGAAACAGCAAGACTGTAAAAGTTACTGCTGAACTATCAAGAGATCAGGTTTCCCCATTACATTAGTATGCAACAAATACAGGTTGAGCCGTTAAACTTCATTTAATCACGCACAGTCATATACTGTATTATGTGATTACAGCCTTAGTTATTATTTACTGATGCTATCCGAGTGTTTGTTATTCATACACTTGTAATTTAAAAAGTGACGGGGAAAAAATAGATGGGAAAAGTATAAGGTTCCCTTGAGAATGTGTGCGTTTGGCGTTCCCTAAAAGGAATGTGTGTTCTTCTCCTATATAAAAAAATCTCACAAAATGTTCCTTTGAGAAACTTTCTCTTGTAAAAGTGTCAAGTTCCCTCATGAAACTTTGCATTCTCTCGCAAAAGTATTGCGTTCCCCCATAAACTGCATTTTCTCGTTAAATTATTGTTTCCCCCAAGAACATTTTTATTCTCTCGCAAAAGTATTGTAACACCAATAAAAGATTTATTCTCTCAGAAAAGTATTACGTTAACCCATGAAACTTTGAGTTTTCTCTCAGAAAAGTATTACGTTACCCCAAAAAAATTTGAATTCTCTCGCAAAAGTGTTGTTTCCCCGTGACACTTTACGTTCTTTCAATATTACTGCGTTACCCCCAAAAAAATTGAATTCTCTCGCAAAAGTAAAGCGTTTCCCCCGTGAAACTTTGCGTTCTTTCATTATTATTGTGTTCCCCCAAGAAAATGTATATTCTCTCGCAAAAGTTTTACGTTACCTCAAGAAAATTTAAATTCTCTTGCAAAAGTGTTGTGTTTCCCCGTGACACTTTGCGTTCTTTCAATATTATTGCGTTACCCCAAGAAAATGTGTATTCTCTCGCAAAAGTTTTACGTTACCTCAAGAAAATTTGAATTCTCTCGCAAAAGTGTTGTTTCCCCGTGACACTTTACGTTCTTTCAATATTATTGCGTTACCCCCAAAAAATTTTGAATATTCTCGCAAAAGTGTTGTGTTTCCCAGTGAAACTTTGCGTTCTTTCAATATTATTGCGTTACCCCAAAAAATGTGTATTCTCTCGCAAAAGTTTTACGTTACCTCAAGAAAATTTGAATATTCTCGCAAAAGTGTTGTGTTCCCCGTGAAACTTTGCGTTCTTTCAATATTATTGCGTTACCCCAAGAAAATTTGAATTGTCTCGCAAAAGTATTACGTTACCTCAAGAAAATTTTAATTCTCTCGCAAAAGTGTTGTGTTTCCCCGTGACACTTTGCGTTCTCTTTCAATAGTAATGCGTTACCCCAAGAAAATGTATATTCTCTCGCAAAAGTATTACGTTACCTCTAGAAAATTTGAAAAGTTGTGTTCACCCGTGAAACGTAGCATTTTTCTCCCATCTTATTATTATTATTTTGCCATCACTGTACCATTTCCACTGTTCTGAAGTAAGAAATTTGTATTAGCCATGTTTTAAGTAGTGTAAATATTTTATCTTAAATATCACTTCTTTATCTGAACCAAATCTTCGTTCTTCGCATTTAAAATGTGTTTTTTTTTTGCATTTGAAAGTGGCATTAGGCGAGTTGACCTTGTTGATGTTGGGCAGTGGAGTGCCCTCGACCGGCTGCTCGAAGCTAACCGGCGCCTCATCTTCACAGGACAGGTGAACGGGCTGCAGGGTGGAGCTCGCGGGGCGGCAGGGACTGATGGGACAGGACGCGCTGGCTGGCTCTTTAGACTCTGGACTTTTGGGTGGGGAGAGCAGGACAGTTGGAGAGAGAGCAAGATTGGCCTGAAAGAGAGAATAAAATTATGGTTTTAAAGCTCCTGCAAAATGTTCTTTAATAGAGACAAAGCCAGTGATCCACTGATATAGGTTTTAAAGGTCATTCTAGAGAGTAGAGGATGATATAATGCAGATTTAAACATAATGCAACTGAAGACAACATTAAATTGTAGGAATATGAAAAATTACCTTACTTATTAATTATGTTTGGTGGCACAGAGGGCAATGTGTTGCTCAAGACATACTGAACTAAAGCTAAAACCATAATATAAAAATATGTTAACTGTTGAAAAAAAAATATTTATTGTGTAGTGCGACGGTGTCAGTAGAACGTGGGGGGACACTTAAAATATTATAAATGTTGATTAAAAGACATTCAGCATTAGTAGTATTATCTAAGTTCTTAAATACACTCCTTCTTGACTACACGGATACTCTTACCCATGTTTAACCTCTTTCATACGCTACTGGACTACTTTATATATGGACTAGGTAAATCAGCCAACAAACTAGAAAACCAACAAATTTTGGTAACGCTTCCTTTTACAGTCCTGTAACCCATTACATACTATGTACTTATTGTAGTAAGTACAATTACTGGGTAATAACTACTAACCCTGAGCCCATGTACTTACATTATATTAGCCAGAAGTACACTGTAAGTACTGTACTGTAGAAGGAAGCGGTATCCAATTTTTTTTAAATCTTAATGCTCAGGTGATTTAGGCTATTATCCATACGACTGAAGTGGATATACACGTCTATTAACAGCAACTTAAAGCTCTTCTTGCACTGTAAAAACGAAAGAGCCTTATCCGAAATGAATATCTCCTACCTGTGCGGGAGAGAACAGGAAGAGAGAGAAACGGCAACCCTTTTGTCCCATGACTGCCTGATGGCTGCTATAGTGGAGACTAGCTCAGCTCTCACTGCACTGAATAAGCCCTTATCTCATTACATCCCAGGTCTGAGCCAATCAGAGGAGACGGTGCAGACCCGTCCCGTTCACGAGCAGATGTATTACACTGACCAATGACAGGTCAGACTAACTAACAGCTCTCAGGAGGGATACGTGTGGGGTTTAGGTGTGGGGATTGGCCTTGCAGTCGGACAGTTTGAACTCTAGGAGGCAGAAGAGCTGCAGAAAACCTTGGCTTTGTTTGCAATAATGAAAACTTCACAATATACACTGTATACCACCTACTAGTCTTAAGAAAATGTGTGCAAGTGTGTCCTGTAATGATTTAAGGAAGATGATACGTTTGTTTAATCATATATTACTACTAGTTTATTCTTTATTATATATATTATATGGATAGTATGCATAATATATACTGCATATACTGCATACAGAATTCTATAATATGACTGTATTTTGGTGTTAAAGTTAGACAACAAATTGGCACACAAAAAAGGGTACACTTTATTTGCGATAGTTCACTTTAGATCCTACTAACTATAACTTTGCTACTACATGTTAGTAGAATGTCTAAAGTGCACTATCAAAATAGTGTTACCAAAAAAAAAAAAAAATGATATGAAAAGACCATTAATGCTGCATACACACCTAAAATACACTGAAAATGCAAACAATTGCCAGCATACATGCACGGTGCTTTAAAGTTTAAACTATTTCAGCAAATAGATTTTATGATGCGACAGATTTCCTGTTTCCTATATGAAAGATGACTTTGGAAATGGTACGTGATATTGATAAGCAGCCTCAAAATGCTGCTCTTTCAAATGCAAATCATAAGTGTGGTGAAACTAAGACCTTGTATGAAATGGATAATGAAGCGGATCGATCTCACCTGGAGTTTTTCTATGAGGGGAGAACTCTTTAACTTCATCTTGGGAGGATGAGGAGAGTTAGACGACTTCTGTGCCAAAAAAATCAGTTATTTAAGAGACATATTGACTAAGATCGTTTTACATTCACTATACAACTGGCATAGAGTATAACAAGGTGTGTTCACATTAATCAATTACCAAGAGCCTGTACACAATGTTCATTTACACGACAATTGCATTTTAAGGGACTAAATACACAAACTTTTAAGAACACTGGTTTCAAAGTGCAAGTTTTTGAAAACAATACCATTATCATCTCTTTGTAAACTACAAATACACAAATTTGTGAAAACGGTAACGTCATGCACATAGGAAAAAAGTTCCCGTTTTACTACATACAGTAATTTTTCGAGTAATTGTACCCTAATATCTAACTCAGTAAACTTAGGGTACATTTACATGACAATGATGTACTAAAGATGGAACATTTTCACTTTTGAAAAGTTTCGCATACAGTCGACAACTTTGTCAAAATGATCCTCGTTCACACGGATCCGTGAAAACGACTAAAAACTCTGTATTATTCATTCCAGGCCAGTAGATGGCGATGTGACTTTGTAAAGAAGCCTTTGGACTGAGCACGTGTCTAGTTCAGACTACATGATATAGAGAGCCTAAAGGCCAATTTATACTTCTGCGTCGAGGGTACGCCGTAGTGTGCGGCGTTGGCTACGCACGTAGGCGACGCCGTCTTGAGCATTTATACTTCTGCATTCAGGTCTTGGTTGCTCTGCAGTACTGCTCCGAAACGCTAGTTGGCGGTGGAGGGTTTTAATGTTCCACTGTGTTTAGATTCCTCGCAGCTAGGTTACTACAAGCAATGGGGACTGAAAGAGAGCGAATCATGTTGGAGTTGGAGCTTATTGAGGTGGAAAAACAGTTCACTTTAGTGAAATTACTAAAACTGAAAGGCAGAAATGAGAGAAGACTTCGGAGGAGATGAAACGTGTGGAAATCATAGACAGTGGTGGAAATGCGTGAGAAGGTACGTGCGGAAATACGTAGTAGGAAATGTGATGCTACCAAGCCGACCAATCACCGATCTTGCGGTCCGCGTCGTCGCGACGTGTAGTTACATTTTTGAAGAGGTGCGCGTCAGGCGACGGCGAAGGGTACGCGGTATGGGACGCGTCTCTGCGTATGCTACGTCGTACCTACTGCGCGCACCCTACGCAGAAGTATAAATTGGCCTTAAGTCCCTCCCCTTCCGGTCGACCACCATGGGACCTTATTTCGGTAAAATATTGTATGGTAGTCAATGGCGAGAGACAACAAATATTTTGATCTCGTTTGAATTGTGCCTTTAATTACACATATGATGTTTGTCAATTTAAAAGATACATTTTAAAGTAAAGAAAGTCGCAGTTTGATGTAAAACCGTTGAGGTATAAGACTGTGAAAATACGTAATTACAAAGACTACAAACCCCAAAGGCGCACATTTTCTCTCAATGAATGAGGCTAACTTTACTGAGGCTGTCTGTCATTGTTTCTACAGCCTTACGTTATAATCGTAACGTTACGCCGTCATACCTGAGTGTTTTGTACAAGACTGCACACACACGAGCAGCGGATCTCGTTTCGCTTCCCGGGAGATGTAGTTCACAGAACGATTTTCACATAAAACTAAATGTTACTCTTCTGTTTTATGACAAACTGCGACGTTTTTGACTTTCAGAATTATCTTTTAAATTGACAAACATCATATGTGTAATTGAGGGCACAGTTCAGACGGAATAAAAAGATAAGTTGTCTCTCGCCATTGACTACCATTCATATTTTTTCCGAAATAAGGTCCCATGAGCCGGAAGCGGAGGGGCGGGACTTAGGCTCTCTATTAAGCCCGATTTGCAAATCATTGAGCACGGCGACAAGTCAGGGTGTTATCGCGTGCAAATCTCGGGGGATTGGCGGGCGATGAACACTCGCCAATCTGTTAGTATGCAAGAGCCAACAACGCATCAAAGACGCTCGCAGACGTGTCGCCGAGCCCAGAACAATATCTAGCATGCTAGATATCCAGAGCCGTCGCACGACTCAACCTCAGTGATGTCATGCGCAACAGCCAATCAGAGCAAGGCATGGATTGAGGTCACTGGGTAAATCTTTTTTTTTTTTTTTTTTTTTGCGTTTTTTCTCAGAGCAAATCATCGCGCAAACAGTTTGCAGCACTAGTTTCTGTCTGGCATCCATATTCGCGTGTTGTGTTCTTCTCTTCTTCGTGTTGTTTCTAGACAAGAAACTCGTCAACTCGAACCACGAACGCCGAGCCAAGTTCTGGCTCTTTCACATCTCACCAGCGCACTTGGCTTGGCGTTCGTGGTTCGACTGCTCGAGAATCATGAAAAATCAAATCAAATCTCAGAGAACGGTTGACTATGTACCAATGTGTAATTTTCACAAATTCACATTTTTGTAGTTTACAAGGAGACGATAACGGTAATGTTTTCAAAAACTTTCACTTTGAAACCCGTTTTCAAAATTTGCACTTTCAGGCCCCCAAAACACAAATTTTGGGTAAACATTTTCCATTTTTACTTGAAAATGATGTAATGTAAACAGCCCCTTAAAACTGAAGTTCTGTATTAATAATTAAACATTTTACTGAGGGGAAAAAACTTTATTCATCTATAATTCGTACAGTATACTGCTAGTCTGGCATGAAAAAAAAATATTTCTAACTTTCCTGAGTTTCAGTAAAGTCACATGCTCACCTTTTCTTGTTCATGTTCTTCATCTTTTTGGTTGTTTATCACCAGGGAACATGTGGGTCTCCTCATAGAATTCACCTGCAATTCAGTAACATAAGCTATAATATTATGATATTTCGATATTTCAGGTTGTTTCTGAACCTTTCCTCTATGTTTATTTCGCCCCAAACTTAACATATGAATAAAAACAAATGTAATTTTGATTAGGACCAACAGAAAGACGTCAGATGTTCCACTACCTCCATGTTTCCTGGCATCGGCAGCGCGTGACCTTTGAGTCTCCCAGCCAGCTGAGCCACTGACGGCTTGACTGGGGCGTCCTCCTGCAAACAGAGAAGCGGACCGTTCGGTGGATGGATGTTCTTCTCTGATGTACTCACTTTATTGATCCCACAGGGCCTGTGGTGACCGGCAAACACGAGTGAGGAAGCTTGCGGGGGGAAAGCACACACCCATACTGCTCATTTTACACACGCATGGTGCAATATGGCTTCCAAATTCAGCATGTCCTTGTTTTTACTAGACATGTTTTCTTACTTAACAGCAAATGGAAAATGAATGGCCTTTCAAAAGTAAGAAACAGTGACGTCAGAAGCACAGAGATGGGGTGAGGCAGAAAATACATTACCGTTCTTATTTCTGCTGTACGTATTCAGTACAGTTTCTGAAAGCACAATCCTATTGTTTAGCTAATCAGATTATTCTCAATATTTAACCAGACTCGTTATTTAGTTCGAGATTTGAGAATCCAAATGATGAGAAATAAAGCATCAACTGTGTTATAGTCACAAATTGGCAAGTAGGAGACAATTATGAGGGGAACAAATGATGCAACTGTGAGATATACAGACGCAGTTCTGAGAAAAGTTGCTAATGTGAGATATAGAGTCATAATTAGGAGATATACATTTAATTGTGAGATATGAAGTCACGATTCTGAGGAAAAAGGTGCAATTTGGAGATATAAAGTCACAACTGAGACATAAATTTGCAAATTGTGGTGATGTCATAATTGTGAGAAATTCAGGAATTACAGGGAAATGGTCTCTAATACTTTAGACTAAGTATAACTGTGACAGAAATATAGTCGACATAATGAGAAATAAATGAGCAATTGTGAGATAAAAATAGGGCTGTCAAACGATTAATCACATCCAAAATAAAAGTTTGTGTTTACATAATATATGTGGGTGCACTGTGTATAATTATATAATATATGTATAATTATATATATATATATATATATACATAAACATGCATGTATATTTAATAAATAAAGTATTATTTATATATAAAATATTTATATTTATATATAATATAAATTATATATAAATCTATATACAGTATATACATGAAAATATTTCTTAAATATATACAAGCATGAGTGTGTATTTATATATATATATATATATATATATATATATATTATGTAAAAACTATTTGACAAACTTTCAAAACTTTTATTTTGGATGCGATTAATCAATTAATCACGATTAATCGTTTGACAGCCCAAATAAAAAGTCATAATTAGGCAAAAAAAAGTTGCAATCATGACAAAAAAGTCTCAATTGTGAGATATGAAGTTATAATTAGATTATAAGTTGCAATTGAGAGATATTGAAAGAAATAGTCACAAATATACAGTATATAATGTACTGTATATATATATATATATATATATATATGTGTGTGTGTGTGTGTGTGTGTGTGATATATATATATATATATATATATATACATATTCTATAACAAAAACTTTTTTATAGACGCGATTAATCACGATTAATCAATTTGACAGCACTAGAAGGTTGCAATTATGAGAAAGAAGTCACAATTTGGAGAGCTACATTTTTAATTGACAGATATAAAGTCGCAATAATAAAAAAAGAAACGTTGCAATTGTGACATATAAAGTTGCAATTTTTATTTTAGGTGGAAACCGGCATCTATACATAATTTCTCCATATTGTCAATTGAAAAATCCATATCGTTAGCCACTACATATCGCTTTTGGTAATGTTTATTTTGACACTGCATACCGTTATATACTTTTTTTTTAATACACTGCATATACTTTGTAATCTACAGTATGCTAGTGTTGCATTCTGAACAAAGCAGCTGTTTGCATCAAATGTTACGGTTCAGTTTATCAGCAACACAGCTGACCAGCATCACACTTGCAGCCTGGGGGAGTCGATATCTTTCTCATCACGAGGAACATATCAGTGTTTCATTTTTCATAAAAGCCTTAGTCAGAGTAGGCTATGCTTCAAAGCCTCACACACAAGTGTACGTACTTGTCTTTTTCTCTCAATGTGTCTCTGCCAGCCTTCACAAACAGAAACGGGTCTCTCCCACAACATTCTTCTCAAATCTCCCAAATATATAACACTTTATTTAATTACACATGTTGACCCCCCACTCACTTTGCTTCCTCCAGCTACAAAAACACACACACACTCTAACTTAATATCCCACACTTTCTGAACACCACGGCAAACATTAGTGCTTACACGCACAGAAAGAAGACGTGTTTCCCCCGATCCACTTCCCTCCATTTCCTGCAGTTCCTTTCCTTCACCCATGATAAGCAGAATTCCCCTGAGACCACACACCCCTTGACTCATTATTTTGGCGCCCATGATTGTTAACTCTTTCCTGTCCCTCGAAAACAAAGCCACTGTAGAAAGGGTAAACTTCACTACGAGGACAATAGAGTCAAGCATTTGTTTGATACTTTTTTCTTAACCAAACCATGTTGGTTTAAATGGAAACTCCAACTTATTTTCATCACGAAAAAAAAAAAGCGGTCATTTTTATTTCGTAATTTGGACTTTGTCGCAATCGTGCATTTACATCTCGCAATACAAGAGTGTGTGATTCACAATTGCAAGTTTGAGGAAAAAAATCTCAAATTCTAAGGGGAAAAAGTCTGATTTGCGAGATATAAACTCGCGACTTAGTTTCTGTGGTGGCAACAAGCATATGCCCAGATAGCACAAGACTATTTAAAGTGCTATACATCTGGAAGACGTATTTTTAAGAGCGTTTGCTCATCTGCAAGACGTCTATAGGACGTTTCTTGCAGATGTCAAAAAGACGTTTAGAAGATGTCTTTAAGATGTAATGATTTAGAATGCAAGTTAAACTGACATCTTATAAACGTCAATTTGACATCCGACAGGAAACGTCCTATAGACGTATTACAGATGAGCAAACACTCTTAAAAATACGTCTTCCAGATGTAAACATCACATCAAATAGACTTGTGCTATCTGGGATAGAACGTTTCCTGTCAGATGTTAAATAGATGTTTAGAAGATGTCTTTAAGATGTAATGATTTCAAATGTATGTTAAACTGACATCTGAAAGATGTCTATCAGATGTTAATAAACAGCAGATGCTTTCCAGATGAAGGGATCTTTAACAGACATCTTGCAGACGTTCGTGTGCTATCCCAGATAGCACAAGTGTCTATTTGATGTGCTATTTACATCTGGAAGACGTATTTTTAAGAGTGTTTGCTCATCTGCAATATGTCTATTGGCCGTTTCCTGTCAGATGTCAAATAGACGTTTAAAAGATGTCTCTAAGATGTAATGATTTAGAATGCATGTTAAACTGACATCTTATAAACGTCTATTTGACATCTGACAGGAAACGTCCTATAGACGTATTGCAGATAAGCAAACACTCTTAAAGGGGGAACACTCTTTCATTTTAAATAGTGTGTGTTGCTGTTGGTGCATGAACAGTGTCTGCAAAGTTGCAGCGCTGAAAGTTGTAAGCAGAGATATCGTCTTTTAAAAATCAGGAAGAATATTGCCTACAAAAACGACTCGATTGGGACTACAGCTGGATTTTAGACGTCACTAACCCACACATTTGCATCAACCCTCCCGCCGGAATATGCAAAAAAGGGCATGCGCATATTTCTGCAGCTCCAGCACGTCGAGTGTGTTGTTCACCAGCTGTCAGGTCTTCTGTGTTCGGGCTTCCCACGGACGCTGTACTTCGTCAACAATGGATACAATTTATGTTTGATTGTATTCCTGAAAATGACGATCGTAATCTAGCTCTCTGTGCTGCGCATTTTACGGAAGACAGCTTCCAGAATATCCACAAATTCAACACCGGATTCAACAAGAAACTGTTACAGAAACATGAAGCAGTTCTGACTTTAAAACCAGAGGCAGCAGTTGTTGGGCCACAACCTGTAAGTAGGCTAAGACTTTTTAAATGTATTTGCATGTATAATTCCAGACGTAGCCTTGTGTTTTAGTTTTTTCAAATGCCAGCGCTGGCTTTATAGCCACTAGGCTACTAGTTATGCTATTATTTTGTGTCTACGACAAACGCGTACAAACATTATGGACCTGAATTTTGTATAAGTACTAATGTTTTAAACGTATTTTTCATGTATATATATGCTTTATGACATTATTTTCGATTTGATCAAGTATGTAATCTAATGCCAACGCTGTTTGAGTATAACATTAGTAGCCAGTCAGTTGCTATTGTTGCCAGTCAGATGCTATTGTGCAAAACAAACGTGTATAAAGTTAAAAAATGTAGCAAATTATCATTCAGAAACGTTTATTAAGAGACTGCTGGACTCTCTTTTTTGCCGCTTTCTCGGTCTGATTCTGCCTCAAACTGATACTGTAGTATCGATATGAATGGACTGGAGCGCAGGCACGTTTCGCCCGTAAAGATAATGGGCGTTAACCTTCCGGACAACATGAGCAACAGTTTAGCCAATCACAACACACCGGGCCAAACTAACCAATCTGAGCCCACTGCCTGTTTCTGAGGGAGTGTTTTCATTGAATCAGGAAGTCAACCAATCGTTCGAGGACAGAGGAGAGCGCGGCTGACAATAAAGGTAAAGTTTATGAAAAATGAGACTTTTAACCCTTGTGCTGCATTAGATTTTTAACACCGTTGAGTGCATTAAGGACCAAAAATGGCCACATATTAAACATTGCCTAAAATATTATATATTATTATTATTTTCCACTTTTACCAAGTTAAATCTTTTAACCAGCATCAGTCCTCATCATAACTACCAAAAATGTATTCAATTTCAGGATTTTAACCCTTTAATTACCAGTTTTGTTTGCGAAACCATCGATTTGTATAAGAGGAAAAAACACAAAAATTCAATTATTTTCAATAAACTAAATGCAAAGAGAAAACTTTAGATTTGGATTATCACAGTCCCACTTTGCAAAAAATCCCACTTAGCGCGTTAGAGACCAAAAATGGCCAGCTAACATTGCCTATTGCCTAAATTAAGGTGCATTTCCACCCATAGGGAATAAATATGTAGTGACGTCATCTGGTGGAATACACTATATAATGCAAATATAATGCTTTTGCAAAAATCATGTTTCATGTATTACTGACAGCTTTAGATTTAAACAACGTTTTAATGGGTTTCAATGGGCCATTTTTGGTCTTTATGGTGCTGAGTGTTACTATTTGATCTACACAGTGTGTGTTATACATATTTTGCAAAATGGGATCACATTTTTTACATGTATCCAAAAAGTCACAATTTTGCCAAATTTCATACCATTTGCATTAAAACAGCCAAAATGGTCGAAGAAATTAAACTGCAAAAGACCAAAAATGTCCCTAATGCAGCATAAGGGTTAAAAAAGAAAAACCACAAATACATGTTATATTGCACCCCATAAACACAATCATGCAAAGGAAAAAAGCTGTCAACCCCTTAAAAATACGTCTTCCAGATGTAAAAATCACATCAAATAGACTTTTTCTCCAGTCCTTTTTTTTTTTTTTACAAAAAAAACAACAACGTTGTTGTTTTTTGTTAAAAAGAACTGGAGAAAGAACCATATAAGAAACAAACACCACAATGGAGATCTCTGGAATAATTTATAGTAAAAAATAGTATAGTAAAAATAATTATCTCATTTATTTCTATTTGTAATATATATATATATATATATATATAGTATATATATATATATAATTAGAGGAGATGTGTAGCATAAGAAATGTACATGAACTAATTATAGTCAAGCCGATTTTGTCAAAACATTCAGTTCCAATTAAAAGAGTAAAATGTGTTTAACAAAAGTATAAGCAGTAAATCAGTAAGCCGGAGATGATTTGAACCCTGTGTTTGGGTAAGTCAGTGGGACGGGTGGGAATTATGGGCTCACTCTGGGAGTGGGAGTGCAGAAAGCTCTATTTTAGGCGGCCGTGGCCTGAGAAATAAACCACAGACCGGCCCATGATCATCCAGCAAAACCGTTTCAGTGGAGGAAGATCTGGTGCAGTTTGTGGAATGAGAAGCATGGAAATACACACTGTGAATACATGAATATAATTCCGTTACTTTTCCATTTTTGGAAACATTATGGAAACCTTTAGGCCTGCAGCTTTATTTGCTGATAGCATAACTCTATACAGACAATAAAGTATATAGATAAAATAAAGAGAAAGAACCTAAGAGGCTCATACAGAAGAAAATGAATAGTTAAATAAAGTCATTCTTTTTGTGTATTTGCGCACAAAATGTATTCTCATCGCTTAATAAACTTAAGGTTGAGCCAAACTTGGACTATTTTAATGTCTTTACTAACCTTTCTGGGCCGGCAGAAGCAATTACCTAGAAGCCAATGTAGGAGTGATCCAGCTTGATTAAATCAAACACATCTTAATGTGTGTTCTGGAGATGAACGGAAGTCTTACGGGGTTGGAACAACATGAGGGGGAGTAATTACTGACAGAATTGACATTTTTGGGAAAACTATCTTTGTCTCGTCTCCCTGAGACGAGAGATTTATGTATTTTTTGTCTGGAAAAAACCCTCCGATGACGCAAAAATCATAATTTTGCGTCATTGGAGGATTTTTTGGCCAGTCGGGTCTGTCCCGCATGTTCTCAACCCACCCATAGAGGGCGATCTCACTCACAGAATGAACACATAGTGTCGGCCATCTTTTTTTGGAAGCTAAGCTAACAGGCTCTTGTTCTGTGGAGAAAGCTGAGTAGAAGGTGTTACCATATTCTTTTTCCCGGCCCTCGATGTCCGGGATTTTAGCTTTTGCTTTCTGCAGTCGACGTTCATTGTTTACATGCAGAACTTTTGTTTCACTCTAACTGAATTCATCACGATTGGTGAATCTGAATGTCGTGTTTACATGAATGCTAAACAAGTGATCGGTTGATGTGTGTTTTAATATTGCTAAGGAAATTCCCGCTCCTCCGCAAGAGATACGAGACCGAGGCGTCTCTCATCGGTAATCACGCCACCGGCCTTGCACCGTTCTCCCGCGGCCCTCACTCGTCCCGCTCGCCACAGTAAACATAATGAATGGCGACTGTAGAACGCAAAAGCCGAATCCCGGACATTTTGGGCGATCTCGAAACACATTTTCGGGCAGACTCATCACAGAGACTCACTAGTAGCCTAGACTTGTTGTTTAACTACTGCGCTCTGTTACCAGTAGGCGTGGCCTCCTAGAGCAGCGACGCAAGTGCATTCTGGGAGTTGTTGTCTTTCGTCCACATAAGCCAAAAATACATTTTCTGGCTTTTCTCAGTCTAGAAAGCTCCAAATTCAAAAACAATTTCACATTTATTCTACATAAATGACCCATTTTAATACACATTCATCTTTCCAGAGGTGAAGTATCCCTTTAATGTCCGTTAAAAGAAATACAGCTGTTCAATGTTTGTTCATGTTAGTTCACAGTGGGTTAGCTAATGCTAACAAATACAACGTTTGATTTTAATAGGGTGACCAACTGTCCTGTTTTCCCAGGACATGTCCTGTTTTCATATAACAATATAACAATTTTCTATCCATACAGAGGAGGCATAACCTACTTAAAATGTATTGAAATTAATAAGGTATCTTTGAGTAAACTTCGAGTATCATTTGAGTTGGCCCATGTGTTTGCTGGGCAGAGTGTCCTGGTTTTTGGTAATCAAAATATGGTCACCCTAAAAATTTTAATAATGTATTAGTAAATGTTGAAATTAATATTAACTAAGATTAATAAGTGCTTTAGAAGTATTGTTCCAACAGTTCCAGTTCATAAGTCTCCCACGGGACTGCCCTGCTACTTCAGCAGATGTTACTTCAGCAGATGTTTCTCTGACTGGCAAAAAAAAAAAAAAGCGACCAAATCACAATCAAAAGATGATCCAACAACAAAACCACTCCAGGCACAGCTGAAACTACTGCTCCGAGCACCAGACACCACATCGGCCATACCTCAGATATGAAGATAGGCGTTTGGAAGGGTCTAACGTAGCGCAAGAGGATACCACAGAAATAACACTAAATTGCCTATGGTTTTGTGAAATACCCAGACAATGCATTGCAATTTACACTATAAACAGTGAATTGTCATGATTTATTACAGCAATAAACCACTACAGGCAATGGATTACAGTGATTTTCCCATTTTGTTTTGTTTATCTAAAGGTTTAGCTAGTTAGCAAATGTCCAAACTTCCACTGAGATGAACGTGAATGCTAAACGGACACTTTCCATGTTTGCCAGACCTGCTTGAAAAGTATCATGGTAGACTATTTGACATACCATACTTACCATCGAACACCACACTTTTTGCAAGACTCTAAATCATGAGCTATAAAATGTTACAGCTGACTTCATGGTACACTATGGATGTCCTGCACAGTGGAGCGCTCTTAAAAAGACTCTTTGTCGAAGAGTGAACGCTATTAGTAGACGCGTGATGCACATAATGCCATTTCTTTAATTTGTGCTTTCTGGACGCACAATTCTGTGAGTTCAGCCAAGGTTCAAACCCTTGAGGATATACACTATGAGGTAAAATTAAAAATATAGACCATATACACAAAAAAAACCCCTAAAAAAACTGTGTTTAAATGAGATAAAGAGAAGAGAATGGATTTTACATAATTAATTCATAAGTAATCTGGACTGATTCCTTCTGGTTGAGTGGTGTAGTGGGCTAAGACTCGAGTAATACGGTCATTGCATGTATTGTTATTGCGAGAACGGACATGTAAGTCTCCCTCTCAGCCATTCCAGGAAAACATGAGTGCTTGAATTTTACATCATCGTAAGATCTCACTTTTCCACTGCCTTTGCCGGCCTTTCAGGCACACAGCTTGTGTTTTTACAAAGGCTCTCAGTGTGTTACATCACTCAAAGCAATGGGATAAACAGCTACCACATCATGAGGCCTGACAGGAGGGAACATTACGCCATTGACAAGGTGTACAACAGGAATGAAAACCAATGTTTGACAGTAGTATAATACTAAAGATAAGCTGGACATAATGTTTATTCTGTGTTTATTATATATCCACAGCTTCAAAACTGTTTTTTATTCAAAGCTGAAGTTTCGTGCAATTATTATGCTATTTAAAGGCTCCTAGTTTTGTCTCCTACAATAGGTATACATGCATCGTATCGGTCAAAAAACACTTTTCTCATAATAATATACATTGGAGCATCACCTATTTACTTAGTGCCTTAAACGGTTCAATAAAAGATTCATTCTCTAAACTCCTCCCTTCTGAAATCCAACTCTACTCTGATTGGTCACCCAGTCTGTTGTGATTGGTCGACTGCTTACATCATGTGTCGGAAACAAAACGCCATGCTTCTAGACATGTCTACAACACAAACCAAACTCTTCCAGGCTTCAATGTGTTCCTCACAAAGCTTTAGGACTTCACAAGATTTAACAGGTCATTGTGCATTTGTGTTCCACTGAGGAGAGAAAGTCATACACATTTGGAAGGGCATGTCACGAAAAAATTGAAGACCGGAAGTACGTCTTTTAGTGGGGATACGGCTCGCCCGGTTAGCTTTTTACAATGGTGGAGTCCGATAGATATCGCTGGACCAAATCTCTACGCAACCTGCCTGAAGTCACATATGACGATGTGGTTCGGATGGTAAATGAAAACCCTCTAGTGGGAAAGCGTGAAAGCTGAGGTATGGCTGATGCAGAGCAACCCGGTACACCACAACAACAGCCGCCAGTAAGTAGCTCTAGCCATTCGCCAGTAAGTTAAACGTGGTAACAAATCTATGGTAACAACAGCGAGTTGGACCAATCAGCAGACATTGCTACTACGCTTAGGATTGTGGGTATAGTGTATTTTTTTTTTCCATAAGATCGCAGATAAAACATGTTTTTCTTTAAACAAGGTTGATTTCACACAAACTTATAGCTTCAACAGGAGCAAAAACCTTCGTTTCACAACCTCATAGCTCGTGGTCAGTCTACCTCGGAACAGCAACCACAGATGCTGGTTTTTTTTAACCATAAGAAAACTTCTTTTTTAAAGCTACACTGTGTAACTCTTTACGTTTATTCTTAGCTAAAAACACTTAGTTCTTTCAAAAATATATCTGCTCATTAATGTTGACCCTCCATCTTGAAAGTACATTAGCCAAAGAGGGACACACCCGTTAATTAAAGCTTCGCCTTTCGCGTTTACGTTTGAGTTAACACTTATGGACGAGGTCGAACTGGAAGCCATGTTAATCTTGGACTACATTGGCCACCGTAGGAGTTAAAATGAAATCAGAATTGAGAGGAACCGAAACTAATATTCACTGGAAGGTCATAGATCTTTTCACCGCTAGATGGGGGTAAAAATCACACAGTGTAGCTTTAATATATATTCTTTTCATTAACTGTTTTATTAACTCCCATCTAGAGCCCGACCGATAAAGGATTTTGAAGGCCGATACCGATACAAATATTTGTTGGTTTTAAAATCCGATATTCCGATATATCGGCCGATATTTTTTTCCCCCGAAACTTCTGAACAGATTTCCCTAACATTAGTTATTTGTAGTTATTTATGAGTTTTAACTAAAATAATATGATAAAGCATTTTATAAAGAAATTTGTTTCTTTTATTGTCACAACAGAACAGACTGATGACTGAGTGCCCTCTGGTGGACAAACTATACAACTCCAACACTCATGACATGGTTCAAGCGTGTTTCGTCCGTTTTGATTTTATTTTTTAAATATTCATTTATCTGCCATTATAACTGCTGATACCGATAGTTTGGAAAATGCCTAATATCGGCCGATAATATCGGCCTACCGATATATCGGCCTGGCTCTAGTCCCATCCATATATATTTGTAGCAAATAACAGGTGCTCTTATATTAATTGCATTCGAGGCACTGTATGCTCTGTAACTGTGGCAGCTTCCATGGCACTTGGAATATTGTTGGCTTACTAAATATATTACTTAATATAACATGTTACCCATATATTTGGCTACTTTATTACATCTTGAGTTATTCTGTGTTGGCTTTCCTTCTTCCACAACATGATGATCATAAACTCGAGCAGAGGGGACTCCCCGTTCTCTAAGCGAAATGGCATGTGGGATTTTCCTCATCTTTCTCACATGGTCTTGCTTTCTGCAGTGCTGTGACTCTGTGAAGCTCTTCTTTTCTCTTTACATTAATCTACTAGCTTGTCAAGTAGTACAATTTCTACTTTTAAGCATAATAGTAACAATGGACAGACAGATGTATGGGAATTCTGTAACCAAAATATCCATCTGTGATGCTTTTTAAGCCTCTGATGCATGACTAGGACAGAATCACTCATTATTACCTTTGACCCTTACCCATAATTCAACTGACTGTCCTTTTTAGTCATTTTATTTTTAACGACTTTAATTCAATTAATTAAATTCCAATAGGCAGACAAAAATTTTAAAACAGGCCGTGTGATGCTATTGTAAAAGTTCATTATTTAGGTTATTGGGTATACTGTTGCTGACTAAATAATGTACAGTTTCACATACCGTACATTATTGCAGCACCTCTATTCCCAGTCTGTCTGAAACACACAGATTTCAACAAAGCCCCTCCTTCTGGTGCTCTGATTGGCTAGCTGACCTAATGTGCTGTGATTGGCCAAACATCTGAAGCATGTGTCATTGCAAGCTTAAGACTCCAAGGCTTGTGTAAACACAAACAGTTAAAGTGTAATTGGTAACACTTTACAATAAGGTTCATTAGTTAACATTAGTAAATGCATTAACTAACATGAACTAACATGAACTAACGATGAACTAACGATGAGCAATACATTAGTTACAGTGTTTATTAATCTTTGTTAATGTTAGTTAATACAAATACAGCTGTTCATGGTGCGTTCATGTTAGTTCACAGTCCATAACTAATGTTAACTAATACAACCTTTGATTTTAATAACGTATTAGTAAATGTTGGAATTAATATTAACTAAGATTAATACATGCTGAAGAAGTATTGTTCACATATTGTACATGTTAACTAATGTACAGTAGTTAACTAATGTTAACTAATGAACCTTATTGTAAAGTGTTACCGTGTAATTTTACAGCTCCGGGGTTTTCATGAAAACTACCAATGCTATCTCACGACCAATTCGTACGAATTCGTACGAGTGATTAAAAAGTGCCTAATTCGTACGAAATTCATACGACCTCACTCGATTTGTCTAAACCCACGTGATGGGTAGGTTTAGGGGCGGGTCAGAGGTAGGTCATTCGTACAAATTCAAACGAATTGGCCAACTCGTAAAATATGTACAATTTAGCAAAAATTGTACTAATTCGTACGAGTGACGTTGTACGAATAGTTACGAATTAGCCACCTCGTAAAATTCGTACGAATTGCCGTGAGATCGGGTTGAAACTGCACTTTTGCATTTTTTATATCCCCGCCCAGGAACAGTCGGATCAACAGAACAGTGTTTGTAAACGCAGGTTTATCACTTAAAATTGTATCATACTTTGTCTAATCTTTAAACATTTGCTTAAAATGTCATCGGTTTTACTGTATCAGATTCTGAGAGTGCGGAAGACCAAGCCAATCGATCAGAACCAACTTCACAAGCGTGACTGGTGTCTCCACACTGAAATTCACTGAAGATATTTCACATTGTGTCGAAACGTTTGCGGAAGTAATATCTGAACTTCGATCTATGCGTTTATACCATGTTTAATGGAATCATGACTGAAGCCTGTTATTTCATTTTGCATGAATGGTGTGTGAGTCACCAGACTTGCGTGAAGCGCTCCAATCGACATACATTGGCCTAAAGCATCGTAATGAGAGAGAATCCAGAGCTTTAAACTAAATTATGGACCAATTACAGTTTTCTCTGATTAAATGTGTTCTAATGATGTCTGATATTAGGGAAAACCTGGCTTTCTGATATCCAAAAAGATTATCAAGAGCCTGAAGAAATGAAAGTTAGATTTAAGAAGTAGAAGTTAATAAAACTGTCAAACTGAAAGAGTTCCAGATGCCTAAATAATATAAAATACTTAATTCCTGTGTTTCCAACGCAAAACAATGAATTTCGTGAGTTATTAATCAATTGCGGTAAAACACTTTGCATGTGTGGTAGCTACCACAAAAGCTACCCCCCAAAGGTTCAAACCAAATTTACACCCTTGTATTATGTAATTTAAATATTCATGAAAGGTTAAACATTATTAAAGAATTTGTTGGCTGCTCTCTTTCTGTTTCTTTTGACACATTACAGGCAAATATGTTTTTGAAGCTAATTCCAGTCCATAAAGCAAAAGCCAGATAGGTTTTTCGGACGATGACCAGAAACATTTTGATGGTAGTGCAGACAAGTAATTTCTGTGGGAAAGTATACCTCCTCTTTTCACATCCCGTTTACCAGGGTTTTAAGACGAACTCCAAGAAAAGAGTTGAACGCTCTTTGATTACACTTGCAACAACCCGAGCGTCACGCGGCACGTGAGGAACTTTAACGCCCGAGGCTGAGAGGAAAATCAAAGCTTGCTCTTTCACACAGACAGATATTCTACAGACGGCCCTTCCTTCCTCATGTTGTGGTAATTTGGGTTACTTCTGAGCAGTCATTTTACCAGCATGTGTCTGTTAGCTTATCTGTCACACTGTAGGCTAACGGAGATTTAAGGGTAAACATATTTTGGAGGACATCTGGGTCCAAACTAAAGGATTACAGTACCAGCACTGTAAAATAAAGATTAGTTGAGTCAACTTAAAAGTCAAGTCATCGATCTTGTTGCGTTGACTGAGCAAAGTTAAGTCAACTAATCTTTTTTTACAGTGTAGGCCTAAAGACACTAAACTTTCTTAAGTTTCCTATAAATATGTGTCTTTTTAGTTTCTTACTCTTAGTATTTAAATTAACAAACATCATTGCAAGTTTGACAGTCATTAAATGCGTTTGAAATGTCATAATAATACATTGGCTATTACAGGCTACTATTAGGCATATATGATTACTATTCTTAATAGTGTTCGAGGAAGTTAAATTAATGCTGAAATGTCGATACAAACACGCGTGTCAGACATTTGATTAATTAACTGTTATCAAGCCTATTGGAGTAGCCTACGTATATTGTAGGCTATTAGTATTTAAATTATGTCTTGCACAGTTAAAATATAAATAGATAAAAATCAGGTGCAAAAAGTATTATAGCCTACATAAACCAAAATCATACCTCCATCCTCAAACACGTTTTTCCGCGTTGATCTTCGTTATCCTAGCGGAGTGTGTGGAGATGTTTCTCTGTTCTCCAAGTGTGACAGCACCTTCACATTTACTCTGTTTCTTTAGTCAGCAACACCCAGATATGCGACCTCTTCAAAACGCAAACGACAAAGGAAGAGAAACTGTGCGGCGTCGACAGCGCAAAAGCGCCGCGCAACCTCGTCTGATCGCGATCGCACAACTTTCCTCACTCATATCAAACTGAAAGACGAAGTGTTATGAGTCATGACCAATTATGACACGCGCACTGGCTGTGTACAAACCCTAGTGTCCTGCCTGTCAGCCCAGTCATTATTTTGGCTATTTGAACTTGGTTTTAATATTGATGCATGCATGAGCATCAGCGTTGGACATCGGAATTGATATTTTGAATTTGAAGCATCTTATAGGCTATGTGCGATGTCTCATTAAAAATAAGCTACTGCAAGAAAGATGAGAATACAAATCTGCGAATAAAAAAAATATGACGCGTATGTTTAATTCGGTATTACGAATGCGCAACTATGTCGAATAAAGTTCAAAGACGCGCCAGTGGTGACCTAAGGATGATTTGTGACAGTTCAAAACATCAGCTCAACATATAATACATTTCTGTAATACTCAAGATGTTATTATCCATTTTAACGGGGAAAAAGTTAATATTATAGGCTAATGAAGGGATGTCATGTGATACACTTTATGTAAACTAAGCCAAAATCACATTTTTGGGGGGCTAATATTTGGGTGGTTGGGACACAACGTTTGGGAGAATGGCACACAGCACATATTTTCATTAATGTAGGGTAGTGTAAGCATATTTACTGTGTACACAGGTTATACTTTGATACATTTGCAATGGATGAGATGTTGGGTGTCTGAATTAAATGACAAATGCATTTAACACGAAACTTTTGATGGAAACATGCATACGGTTTATTACTGCAACACAATCAGTAAAGAAAAAAAATACTTGAATGTTTCTATTTTCAGATTTTGATCGTTTTATTTGAGCAAAATCTAGCTAGCTCATGAATGTTTTTGTGGTTGATTAGGGCTTCCACAAATAAAGAGGCTGGGAACCACTGATTTAGAGCATAGAGCATATACACTGTAAGATTTGTTATCACAACATATTTTCTTTTGTCAAATCAACTTTATAATAATTTATTTAGTTGAGATAACTTATTATTTTGAGTTTCTGATGATTAAATTAATCTCCTTCATTGTATTAACTCACTTTTGCAGTTCAATCAACTTAAAAGTTTAAGGCAACCCAGGTTACTTACTTTTTTAAGTTAAACCAACAATATTTTTTACAGTGTAGTAATCACAACATATTTTCTTTTGTCAAATCAACTTTATAATAATTTATTTAGTTCAGATAACATATAATTTTGAGTTTCTGATGATTAAATCATTCTCCTTCATTGTATTAACTCACTTTTTCCAGTTCAATGAACTTAAACTTTTAAGGCAACCAGGTTACTTACTTTTTTAAGTTAAACCAACAATATTTTTTACAGTGTAAACAATGCATCTCTATTGCAAAGTTAATCAATTTCTTAATTAGCAAAGCACTGTCCCAATCGCCCAAATTGTGTTTGGGTGGATGGGACAAAATAAATAAAAAACAACCTATTCTGAAAATAGAAACATAATGATTTGGTGCATCATATTCGTGTTTCCATCAAAAAGTTTGTACAATATAGTTGCTAGGACAATTTTAGGACCTTATAATGGAATGTCATTTTCCTCAGTTCATGAATTTCAGGTTCAACTTCCTGTTTGATGCCTGGCCCCGCCCACCTACAGGATGTCACACCCATATCTATGGTCACACCAGTAAGCGCGTCCAATCTTGATTATGTGGTCTCACAGCTAGGGGTCAGCAAAAACACTTTTTATTTTCACCCATCAGATGAGAAAATAAACTCAGTATCCTGTCCCATTCGACTTTATGTCCCAATCACCCTTAAAGGGATAGTTCACTTTGAAATTAATTTTTGGTATGTTTTATCTTACCTCAAGGGCATTCAAGATTGATTCAACAGTATTTTCAATTTTGATATTTTTCAGTCAAACCGTTCTTGTCTGTCAGTCATATAATGGAGGTCTATGGTCACCACCTCAAAGAGCATGCACAGAGAAGTCCAAATTAAACGTGATTTAATGACTCGTAAATGTAAGTACACATTGATGGCCTACAAGCGGTCTCCCGATTCAGAGCAAATTACTCTTAAGATTTGGTTGTTTTAATAATTTGGCCAAAAAAAAAAAAAAGATAAAAAAATGTTAATAATGCAGTTTGCTATTATTAGCAAGTGAAACCCTTTTAGCCAGTTTTGTGACCATTCTTAAGGTCCCCCTGTAATTGTATCCTTTAAAACGTTTATTACTATAATTTGCATATTTAAAAATTGAAAGAAATTTTTTAAAAATTCTTAACTCTACACCGTTGTCTCATTTAGTAAATGCGGTTCTATGACTATGGAAATGAGCCCCGCCTCCACTTACTCACCCCAGCTCAGAGATCCACTCGTTGACGATCAAACGTTGACCTGATTGGTTATTGGTGATTTCAAACCTGTTTTTGAGACTGTACAAGGAGAAAGTAGCAATGGTGCGGACAAATGAATCTCACAGTTTGAAACATGAAACAGGGTTTGTCTTAAAGCACATTAAAAACCCCACATACATATAAACAACATTAAAAACTTGATTACCACAGGGGAACTTTGAAGTATTTTATGATTTGGTCATTTGGTTACAAATTTGTATAAATTATGCAATTTGTATATTTTTAGTCATAATAATTTACATACAAGTCAGATTGTACAAATTCATATATTGGTGGGGCCAATGCATGCACGATATAGGCTTGAGAAAGACCTTTGGGTTTGTCCATGATGTCAGCCGAATATGAATAAGCCCCAGTATAGGCTAGTTCAAAATATGGCATAGAATTGTAAATATCTCCATGAAAGGAAGTTGGCATGTTGGATAACAGTGAATATCATGTTTATTTCTTAAACACTACAGTACTTCATCAGAGGGAGAAGGCATTTTACACAGAAGTGCAGTTCATATGTCAAGCATGTGACAGAGGAATGTGAAGAGTCTGTCTGTCTCTGTGTGTGTGTGTGTGTGTGTGTGTGTGTGTGAGAGAGAGAGAGAGAGATCAACGAAGAAAAGCATGAAAAGGAAAGTTGCTTTTGAACTAATCAGCTGACCATCTTATTAAATACATATAGGTGTTATTATTATTCAAGGCCTCGGAGCAGTTTAGTCCAGGTGACCATATTTCATCATATCTACGTTTTCACGCACAAACATTATCCATTTATAATCAGATTGATGGCTCAACCAGACAAATCCATCATGTAAACACCTCAGTCGATTTCCATCGGAATTCAATTTCGATCAGATTGAAAGGAGAGGTGTATGCTAATCTGATTAACAGAAACATATATCTAAAAATACTTCCTAAATATTTGTTTGAGAATTTGGTGATTTTTTTTTTTCATCAAAAAGGCGTTATGGGGTTTATCCATTCATCAACAATATCTTTGGGTGGACAGTTGAATTACAAGTGACCTAGACCCTTTGTGAAGACTCCTTCCTTGTCCTTTTCATACCCATATTTATAAACACGGCCACAGCTGAGTGAGCTCATGTCCGGTGGAGTTTGAGATTAGCTCAGAGAAAATAAGCTCTCCATCAGGAGGAACAAAACCAGTCCTGATAACAGCGCTTTGAAGCACGAGGAGAGCCAATGACATTCCACATGTCCGTCTCAGTGCTTTCTGGGACGTAGCGATCTCACACCAGTAAAGAAACACTACTGTGACATTTCAAAAACTGTTATTGGAGAATGATAGATGGGTATTAGGCCTGATTTCAGCAGACAATTGTTCAATACATATATTATAGAAGAACTGTCTGAACTACAATTAAGGTTTCAGTGATAATTTAGGGAAGAGATTGTCTGGAATTCATTTTTTTCTCGTTTGTTTGAATCCATGAACTGAAAAATGTAATTATTTTTATTTAAAAATATATTTAACACTTTAATTTAGTCTTATTCATTATAATTAAATATTTTAGTAATTTTATTAATAAAAAAAATATTGCTCTCACCTCACAAAAGATCATTTGAGACAGTGTCTCCCCCTGCTGATAAAGCACTGTACAACACGTCCAGCTATCTTCAAAACAATGGAGATCTTCCACAGTATCAAGTTTTGTCTGGATTTATTAAATTACGCGAAAAAAAGGTTATAAAAAAGATTTAAAAAATAAGTTTAACATTTTTGAATAGCACAAGGATGGAAACAGGGTCTGCACTTTTATTTATTAGTATTTATATTAGTCAAAACAAATTTAGTTTTTTTAAACAACCACTTGTTTGTAGATTACTGCTGAAGTAAAGACTGCGATGTCATCAAGGCTGTCAAACCACTACAGTTGCACATAAAATGCCAAAAATAAAATAAAATGAGCAAATGAGAGAAAGCCACACACACAAAAAAACTTATTTCCAGAATGTCATATTATTAAATGATTACAATACAATAATACTATAATGGATAATAATATGTACAAAGGAAACTACATCCAACAGGGCAGAATAGAATCATTTCACGAAAATACAAATAAAGTATTACAGGAATGAGATTTCCGTATAACACTGTGGTTATGATGTCATGAATCACCATTTTGTCATATGGTAAACAAGTTTTACTTTTCATTTACAAGATTTGGATGATGCTTTCTGTAAGACGTAAACAAAATGACTTAAGATGAGGTTATGTTGCATATGTGTCTGCAATGGTTTACAATTCATCATTACTAACGAGAAAAAAAGTCAAAATCTAGCCGATTGCAGTCACGAAATGTCCGTTAATGTTTTATATGAAACCTATTATCACATTATTGACCTAAACATGATTACTATTCACTAAAATGATACATTATCAGTGTGTACTAATAATAACTGTGATATTCCTTTGTCTGAAACAGTCATTTCCCCCCTGCCTTAATTTTTCCTTTTGTTCACACCGATTTTTCCAGCTCTCATCCTAGAAGCCCACAGTTCCTTCATTTCTCCCAGGTTCCTGCGCTCTTCATGTGGGATGACGTTACTAACCTAGCCCTCCTCTGTCATCATTAGGGTTGGGTATCGAATTTTATCGATTCCCAGTTTAGATTCCAATAAGTTTTAAAAAATATCTTGACAAACATTAGGTTGCAGCGGAATACCATTATTTTATGTCACATTGTCACAGAAGAACCATGACTCTGTATAGCGCATAGAAGCACAAGTCATATATCAACAAAACATGGTCATCCAACGCGGGCTTGTTTTCAATTAGGTGGTTGTCATGTAGCTCCTCTCAAACAATGTTTACAGGATGCATATTGCTATACAGAAAAATATAAACAAACATTGCCACCAAAATGATCATTATAAAAAGTGTTTAAATGACAAAACACATACATTTACAAATATTTGAAAATCGGAATATTGGATAGTTTATGATATAGTTAACAAGTTTGTGAATATTTTGAATAAAAAAGGTAAAAACTAAGCGACACGTCTGTCATACAGTGCTATTGTGGCTATGGTGTGTGAAATATCAAGCATGACACATCACCATGAAAATACGGTGATTTTAAACTTGCGAGCAAAAAAGTTACTAAAGTTATTCAGCCAATATCAGTGATTTCTTTTTCATTTGTCATTTAATTAACATTAAAGGGCAACTAAAACAACTTTTTTTGTTTGTTTGTTTTTTTTGTCCGTAAGACTGGGGCTTTATTAATGCTGTTTATTGATTAATAAAGTAATTTTTTGACATTTGGGAACAATGTTTAAATTCTTCAATAAATGGTGCAAAAATGTCTGAGTGCTGCCCTCTTCAGGTTGAACGTTGACTACTGCAGTTGAATTTTCCTATTGTGCTGCCCTGTGTTGTAAGAGGGTACCAGCTCACAACGCTCTTGCCTACAGAGAGAGAGAGTCTCAGGTGCATGTCTACCACTTTTCCAGCATTTTTTAAATATTGCCAGTGGGTGGAGTCAGGCTCTGAGACCAGGGGTTTAGTTACCCTTTAACACAGACGGCGGCAGGTTTATTAGGCTGCTGTCACTTTAACCCTCTGAGGACAGATTGGGCGGCACCGCCCAAAATTACACACGTTTACAAATGTGTACTTATCTTAAAAAATATTCATGACAGAGAGGTGCGGTCTTTTTTTGTCGTCTTCCTCAGATTCCGCTAAAAACAGTGATAACCGGATACCCGGAGATACCCGGCTTGTATACACACCACCAAAGGCCAATGAAATCAATGTTGTTTGGCAGATTCACAAGCAACAACCAATGGAAAAATTGCTGATGGAGAAATATTTTTCTTAATCAGGGGAAGGTTACCATGTACGGTTAAGGTCACCGTAAATCGGATGACTCTGTACCCTTGCAAGGGGTGGTGCTATATATATATATATATATATATATATATATAGCATTATTTATTATTTCAGCTCTTTTATGATGGCAAGCAGTAAACGATTTACGGTGGAACAGGCTCTGGAACAATTACTGGAGAGTGACGAGGAGAAAGCATTGCTTAGAAAATTCTAAGCATTCCCAAGAAAAACGCACGGGGCTATTTGTAAATAAAGTTCGATTTTTCATTGTTCTTTACACATTTTATTGAACAATTACACATGTCTGTCAAGCAAAGGCTTTGAGAAATATATTTTTTGTTCAAAAAATGTTCACTATTGTTGTGTGATGTGTGATTTTCAGAAATAAATGACAAAAATCGAATTTCGGTTTTTGAAATTCTCTAATATATTGTACATTTTTCACTTATACTTCCTTTACTAATACATTACATGCATGCTTATGTTAGCTTAGGGTCTTCTGAATCCATAGAGACCAAACACATAGTATCCCATCTCCATTACCATTACATATGGTTTATAAGCCCAAATGAAAAAATAGAGAAAACGGACCAAAAAGGGCTTAGTCCCCAGAGGCTTAAGAGCTATACGGATCCAAAATATTGTTTCACATGTGTTTTCTTTCTCAACTGTTTACAATGACGTAAGACGAACTTGACAATTTTCTGTGTATTTGCCCATTCAAGCACAAGACAACATGAAGGAGAACTCAATTCATATTTATGTACTACTTTAGTTCTCTTTCCTGTCTTCTTGCACTCGAAGGGTTTGAAATCACATTAAAATGCGCACAGGAATAGGTTGAGCAGAATCGAAATGTACGCGTCTAATCGGGTCCACAGTTCTTGGAGATTTGGTAACGGTTCTAAAGCGGAACCGGCTCTTGAGACTCGCCACTGGTCATGGTCTCTTTCATCACATTGAGCGTCTCTGTGCAGGCGGTGGTGTCATCATGCGTCGAGATATGCCTCCGGTTGGGGCCGTGGTGGCCGCGGCGGGGCAACAGGAAGAGGTGTTTGACGGCAGAGCGGTACTTGTTGGACATGAGGTTGTAGAGGACTGGGTTAACTGAGGCGCTCAGGTAGAAGAGCACCATGGAGGCCACGTTGAAGTTCTGACTGAGGCGGGCTGAGTGGTAGTCATCAACGTGAGTGAAGAGGAACCGACCGATGTGGTAAGGCAGCCAGCATATGGCAAAGACCAATACAACAACAGCTAAGAGAAGAGGGAGATTGGATATGGGGTTAATAGAAGAATAAGTCCATGTTACGGGTGGGCGCTTACCGACACTGATTTATTAAGGCTTCTAATAAACATAAAACAGCCACATTCATTAACCCAACATAAAGAGCGTGATTAATGAATAGACAAGATGTTACACATTTGCAAGGTCTGTCGGCTTCATCTCACGCAAGTTGACACCTTTCATTTACATTGCAAATACATTTCTACAAAGTTACTAATGGACCGGTTTTGCAGACACCGATGACATTTTCAGTTATCAACATTGCAAATCTAATCAAATTTTTATTTACATTTTTTTAATCTCTCTATATTATCCACCTGAAGTAACAAAAAGAGCTTGGGGTTGACATATTAAGGATTTAGAAAGACAAATAAATATTTGGAGGTAAAAATTTACATTTCAATAATTATAAATATTTATTCAATGGTTTTTCTAGTTTAAAATAGAACTAGTTAAATTAGCGGCAAATGGACGTTGGGAAATAATATCAATTAGATAAATAGCACATAAATCCAGAGTTACAAACATTAAAAGCAAAAGCGTTACAACAATCCTCTTGCTGGGGATCATGAAGCTTGGTTGCAGTGTTGGACTCGATCTCAAGTCCAAAGAAAGGCATATTTCGATGCCTTTGTCTTGGACTCGTCAGCTCTTGGTCTTGACTCATACTCAAAATACGGTCCATTCTTAAAGGAGTAGTTCACTTTAAAAAAAAAAAACTTTTGCTGATAATTTACTCACCGCCATGTCATCCAAGATATCCATGTCTCTTTTTCTTCAGTCGAAAAGAAATTACGTTTTTTTAGTCGGTTCAAGGTCCAAAAGACAGTTTCAGTGCAAACTGCAAACTGTTCAAAGGGCTTTAAACGATTCCAGACGATGAATAAGGGTCTTATCAAGCGAAACGATCGCTCATTTAAAAAATAAATAGCAAAGTTTAAGTTTTGTAAGCTCAAATGCTCGCCTTGCTCTGTTCTGTGATGCGCGTTCGTGACTCCTTTATTAAAATGAACAAATCTTTTTTCATGTCATTTGGTTCATTCAACGAACGAAATGAACGAGTTGACTCGAGAAAAGATTCGTTCATTTTGATGAACGAGTTCAAACAGGAAAGTCACGAACGCTCATCACAGAACAGAGCAAGGCGAGCATTTGAGCTTACAAAACTTAAACTTTGCTATATTTTTTTAAAATGAGCGATCGTTTCACTTGATAAGACCCTTATTCATCGTCTGGAATCGTTTAAAGCTGAACTGAAACTGTCTTTTAGACCTTGAACCGTTTGGTTCCCAATGAAGTCCATTATTTGGAGAAAAATCCTGCAATGTTTTCATCAAAAATCTTAATTTCTTTAGACATGGACATCTTGGATGACATGGGGGGTGAGTAAATTATTAGCAAAAGTTTTTTTTAAAAGTGAACTACTCCTTTGAAATCTGTTCCGATATTAAAAGTCGTGTAGTGCATTCTAGCCTTAACCCTACCTAAGACCAACTCACCCAGGATCTTGACAGTCTGCCGATTAACCTTCTGCCTCGCTGCCGCATTAGGCCCATGAAGCTCATGACGGCTCTTCCACAACTTTCGGCCGATGGATCCGTAGAGGAAGAGCAGGCAAAACATGGGGCAGAAGAAGTAGGTGGTGGACACCCAGATGGTGGTGTGCAGCAGCCCCGAGTCGATGGCATAGCGCGTGTGCTTGCACTGCCGGGTGCCTGGGTCAGGTATCGTCTCGTTCTCGTACTCCACGCCCATCAGAAAGAACATCGGTGCAGCGGAAAGCAGCGCGAAACCCCACAGAGCCAAGATGACGTACTTGACCCTCCTCTTGGTGATGGCAGCCTTGGCTTTGAAAGGGAAGCAGATGGCCAGGTAACGCTCCATGCTGAGCACTGTGATGTGGAGGATGGTGGCGTTGGTGCACGCTTCATTGATGTAGTGCGACAGACTGCACACCAGCCCCCCGAAGACCCAAGGCACGTACTTCCAGAGGCGGTAGAGGTCGAAGGGGAGGCTGAGGAAGATGACCAGGTCTGAGATGGCCATGCTGGACAGATACAGGTTGGTGGTGGTCTTCATGTCCTTGAAGCGCTGGATGATGAGAATGGTCATGGTGTTGCCGGTTACGCCAACGATGAAGAGCAGGACGCAAATGGTGGTGACGGGAATGAGGGTGGAGGTTGGGAAGAGAGAGTCTCCGCAATGGTGGTCCTCCACAAACTCCTCCATTTCGCTCGAAGTGTACAACAGACCTTTACAAAAGGGTGAGAATGAACTCCGAGACTTCACTGAAAGTCCATTTGCAATAAGAGGCCAAAAACATGCGTTTGAACAGGAGATGGAACGGACGAGACTTGTGGAGGTTGTATCTGGTGCTCTGCCGGTCCAGTTCTTAATTAAATATTGAGATCATAGGAGGTGGAGACAATGTAGACGGATATGGAGGGAGGTTGAGAGGCGGGGCTTTGGCTTTCAATGCGTGCATTCAAATGCTGAACAGATCTTGGTTCATGTGTGTACTCATTTTTACTGAATTATTTGTATAGAAGTAATACTTTGAATAAAACATTGAACTTGCAATTGAGACCAGGTCTGAGATGGCCATGCTGGACTGATACAGGTAGGTAGTGGTCAGTATACTAATTAGGGATGGGCAACGATTAATCGCATCCAAAATAAAAGTTTGTGTTTACATAATATATGTGTGTGTAGTGTGTATAATTAATTCGCATATACAAATACCCACACATGCATGTATATAGTTAAGAAAAATGTGTTATTAATATATCAAATATTTATATTAGGGCTGTGCAAAAATTAATTGTGATTAATCGCATCCAAAATAAAAGTCTGTGTTAACGTAATATATTTGTGTGTGCTGTATATAATTATTTTGTATAAATACACACACATGCATGTATATACGTATTTAAGAAAATGTGTTATTCATATATAAAATATTTATATTTATATAATATATTATGTATTTATAAATATATACAGAATTTAAGCGCAAATAATTTTTAAATATATACATGCATGCACAGGTATTTATATATACAAAATAATTATATACAGCGCACACAAATATATTATGTAAACACAGACTTTTATTTTGGATGCGATTAATCGCAATTAACTTTTGCACAGCCCTAATTTATATAAAATATATACATGTATGTGGGTATTTATATATACGAATTAATTATACACAATACAAACACATATATTATGTAAACACAAACTTTTATTTTGGATGCGATTAATCGTGATTAATCGTTGCCCATCCCTAATACAAGTAATAATTTGGATAAAACACCGAACTTATATTAATAGAAACCTTTTATAGAAATATTTGCTTAAATTTCAACAAGCGTATATATTTTATTCAATTCCAGTTCACGTGGTATATACTGTATAACAGCAGCAGGGTTAAGTAATGTTAACACAATCTTTATTCATATGTTCACTTCTGATCTGTTTTGAAACATTACAGAGAAATAAATTTAGATCATTTTAATGTCTAATATGCTATAACACGATGCAATTGCCGAAGAATAATCAAATTTAATAGACAATCTGTCTGGAGCGAGATCTCTAACTGGCTCTTCCCTTCTTTGTGGATGAAACCATGAGAGAGAGGACACAAAACGATATGAATCTGCATACATTTGGCAACATGCAGTAAAAGACGACGATTAAGAATTATAAATCTTTTATTGTGCATGGATCCGTCTGTAGATATCATGACTATACAGACACACTTTTTCGATACATATATATGATTATACATTTCCTATCTGATAACATTTTAAAGTGATATGTCTTGTAGTATGTATACTATAACAAATTTTTGTTTTGGAATGTACGGTGTATGAGGTAACTGCAAACATTAAAATTACATAAAAATGGTCTCATTTTTTGTGCATATTTTATTGATTTTTTTGTCGTTTTTCTTTCTCCCGAGAACCAAACGCCTACCATGGTGGGGAGATGTTAAAATGGCACAATTTGCAATTACACTGTATCACTATCAAAAATAGGAATTTGAGATTTTTCTTTTTTTTTTCCTTCAATGACAAACAGAAGACATTTGCAGAATATCTATTAGACCAAATCATGTAATTCATTTTCATTCAAGACTCCTTGCAAGGTACCTGTAGTTGTTAACTGTTGTTGACAGCACTCATATGCCCATAACCAAAGCACAAAACACGAAACCCTACGACCGGAACGTCATGCTGTCGTCGCGCAGCGTTGACAATCAGTCACAAGACTTAAACACACAGAGAAAAAGGCAAAAATTTCGATTTCACAGGAAGTACATGTAGGATTAACACAATTCATTACTGCGGTTTGCGTTTTGTTTCTTGCGCTTTTCTTAATTTCTTTGCTGGACAGAATTAACTTAAAGGTTTTACTTTCCATATAAAAAAATAAAGTTCAAATGTGTGATTTAAACAAAAAAAAAACATCTGAAAACATTTAGTCATATATTCAATAATCTCGAGATTACATCAAAAAAATAATATTGCTAAAAGTAAAAGGTTAACAATGTGATATTTTGCTTTCTAAAACTAAACAACCCCCTCCTCCTCCTCCCACCCCCGAAAAACGACCAATAGAGAAATTAAGAAAATACTATATGACTTGTCAAGAATCAACCATTTCAAGAACAAATTTTGTGGTACTACATTTTTAAAAACAGCCAAAACACATTGAGGGCTTGCACAACCGGAGAACATGATCCATAAAACGCATCACAAGATCAAGACGCATTCAATAAGTATTTTTTTTTTCTCTTCTCACTAAGGTGCAAAGGTAACGACTGAAGGAAAGGTTTCCGAGAAAGCGTACATTGTTTGTGCTGAACGACAATATTTTGGAGCAAAGCAGCTGCTTGATTGTAAAAACAAGCTACAGTATACGTACATGATAGTAAAAATAACTATTAAGCTGAGTTAGTTTGGTATTCATAGTCGTAGTCTTACTCCCCGTACTAAGCCAGAATATCTCAGGTCCTCGTAATCATACTGTACAAAAATATACTAACATTTCTCTAGTTATTTTTGCATCCTTTACACATTCTGAACATCAAAAAAAGTTCTGAGGAAAGTGCTAAATCAACGTTTCGCTAATTCGAGCGGTATCGGTCTCGCCTCCCCTTCATTTATCTCCCCGGGTCGCTGACGGTGTGGTCACTGGCCCTCAAGTCCCAGGCCCAAGATAGCAAGCCGGTGAGCGGCGCGACCACCGAGCTAGCTTTGGAACACTGAACGAAACTTACACTCCACAGAAAATGATACGTATAAATAACATAAAGACTACAGCTACACAAATAAATGAAGTGGTACGGCGAGTACGCGACGAGCGCTAAGCTTCGCTGCCGATCCTTCAATAAACCGCACTCCCCGAGTCCGTCGGGGGAAGGGAAACGGCGTTCTTTTGACGGCATGCGCAGAAGGCGAGCGAGAAAGACAGAACGATAGATTGGGTGACTCTACAACTTCCTTTTCTCGATCCTTCCCTTCGAGCGGCTCCTCGACGCTTGCGCCACGAAACGGAAATAAAGAAACAAAAAGAAACATCGACGAAACAAACTCGCTTTGAACGATGTAGCGCGGCAACCGAGGCTCATTCGATCACGAAGTACTGGATGGCGACCGCGATGAGGATGGAGGTCACGGCCAGGAGGGCGATGATGAGGAAAGAAAACTGTTCGTCCGTCAGGCTGCGTTTTGGCTTCTGGGCCTCGGCCGCTTTGGACCCCGTGGCGCCGGAGGCCCCGGGGGTGTCGATGCGAGGCGGGAGCAGGATGACGGTGGAGCTGTAGGGCCCGATGATTTCGGGGGCGTCCTGGCACTGCCGGATGGCGCAGACGCGAAACCGGTAGTCCGTGGACGAGCTCAAGTTGGGGAGCTGGAAGGAAGTGGCGGAGCCCCTGTAGATCTGAGAGGATTGGAGACGGAAATGAAAAATTAGTATGTTGCAAAAAATTTGTACCGGAACATTATATAAACACTAGTGTTCAAAAGTTGTTCCGTGTTGTTTGTCTTTCTTCCCAAGGCTGGATTTAGTTGATTAAAAGCATTATTACAATTTTAAATATGTGTTTTGTATTAAAACGGACAAATATTTTTTCGAGTCAATTCATTCGTTGAAAAGATTCGAGCAGTAGAGTCACAAACGTGCATCCCAGTACAGAGCAAGGAGAGAATTTGGGCTAATAAAACTTAAACTTTATTTTTTTTTTTTAATGAGCGATTCGTTTCGCTAGATAAGATTATTCATCGTCTGGAATCGTTTAAAGCCCTTTGAACAGTTTGCACTGAAACTGTCTTTTGGACCTTGAACCGTTTGGTTCCCATTGAAGTCCATTATATGGAGAAAAATGCTGGAATGTTTTCATCAAAAACCTTAATTTCTTTTCGACTGAAGAAAGAAAGACGTGGACATCGTGGATAACGTGGGGATGAGTAAATTATCAACAAAAGTTTTTTCAAAAGTGAACTACTCCTTTAAGCGTGATTGATCACATCCAAAATCAAAGTTTGTGTTAAAATAATATATGTGTGTGTATGGTGTATAATTATTTTGTATATCCAAATACAAACATATGTATGCATGTATGTATGTATGTATATATATATATATATATATTTAATATATTAATAAAACCTATTTCATAACTATATACATGAATGTATGTGTATTTATATATACAAAATAATTATACACAGAACAAACATATATTATATAAACACAAACCTTTATTTTAATATTTGAATTTTTTTAATTTAATATTCCTGTGATTAAAGCTGAATTTTCAGCATCATTTCTTCAGTGTCACCTGACCCTTTAGAAATCATTCTAATGTGTATTTAATACATTTCTTATACAACTGACCTCAAATTTGTGTTATGTAGTGCATGCATATAACATAATAACAACAATCATATTTTCTGTATTTAAAATAGTAAGGCATTTTTGTATCTAATAGAGGTATGGTGTATTTAATAGAAGTATTGTCACATACTTAGATCCAATTCTCAATCGAAAAAGCATCATGCTTTACTAAGACCTAAAATTTGCGTATTTTTGAATAGACCAGTAATCATTATCTAGACCAATATTTAGCACTGGATTCGTGTCATTATACAAAGAAGAAAAGAACTGATTAAGTCTATTTTAAAGATGCAGATGTGTAGAGAGAGAAATAACACGCCTGAGGAACATGAATATATGCATTAGAAGTCGTGCACGTGTGTGTGGGCTGCATCAACACACACAGACAAGCCTCTCATCAGCCTGCAGTCTCCCACAGCAGGCGGCGATGAGTCAGAGCCAGTGAGACTGCTTTACCCTTCCACTACGCTCATTTCTACAGTCACTCACAGGCCGCCAGCGCAGGTGCTCTCGCTAGAGTGCTCTCAACTTAAATCACTCAGATCTGTCGGGTCTCGTCTGACACACAGTTTTTCCAGTGACAATTAAATTCAATACTGCAAATTTAGACATCTCGGTGATGCATTTACCCGGCTCTCCAGCGGGCCCCTTAGGACCCACATTTGAAGGGATGGTTTTCTATTTCTATTAATTTATTACCCATGTCTTTTCAAAACCATATGATTGAGATGGAGAAAAGGAGATATTTTGCAGAATGTTTAAGTAACTTTTACTTATTTATTTTTTTGTAGTATTATCTGTTGTCTGAAGCAATATGATTTGTGGAAGTTACAGACCAAATTTTAAATCTGTCAAATCGTATCTGTTTTTGTACATTATGTAACATTATGTACTAATGTGCTTAGTAACACACAGAAATTAACCTCATTGGTTCTCGCAGAAGCTCAAACGTGCTTCGTAACACAGAAATTAATCTCATTGGTTCTCGCAGAAGCTCAAACACGCTTCGTAACACACGAGAATGAACCTCATTGGCTCTTGCTGAAGCTCAAACATGCTGCGTAACACAACAATGAACCTCATTGGCTCTTGCAGAAGCTCAAACGTGCTTCGTAACACACGAGGATGAATCTCATTGGTTGCTTCGTAACACACGAGAATGAACCTCATTGGTTGCTTCGTGACACACGAGAATGAACCTCATTGGTTGCTTCGTAACACACGAGAATGAATCTCATTGGTTCTCGTCGAAGCTCAAACGTGCTTCGTAACACAGAAATTAATCTCATTGGTTCTCGCAGAAGCTCAAACACGCTTCGTAACACACAAGAATGATCCTCATTGGCTCTTGCTGAAGCTCAAACATGCTGCGTAACACAACAATGAACCTCATTGGCTCTTGCAGAAGCTCAAACGTGCTTCATAACACACAAGGATGAATCTCATTGGTTGCTTCGTAACACACGAGAATGAACCTCATTGGTTGCTTCGTGACACACGAGAATGAACCTCATTGGTTGCTTCGTAACACACGAGAATGAACCTCATTGGTTGCTTCGTGACACACGAGAATGAACCTCATTGGTTGCTTTGTAACACACGAGAATGAACCTCATCGGTTGCTTCGTAACACTTGAGAATGAACCTCATTGGTTGCTTCGTAACACACGAGAATGAATCTCATTGGTTCTCGCCGAAGCTCAAACGTGCTTCGTAACACACGAGAATGAACCTCATTGGTTGCATCGTAACACACGAGAATGAATCTCATTGGTTGCTTCGTAACACACGAGAATGAATCTCATTGGTTCTCGCCGAAGCTCAAACGTGCTTCGTAAAACACGAGAATGAACCTCATTGGTTGCTTCGTAACAGAAGAGAATGAACCTCATTGGTTGCTTCGTAACACACGAGAAAGAACCTCATTGGTTGCATCGTAACACACGAGAATGAATCTCATTGGTTGCTTCGTAACACACGAGAATGAATCTCATTGGTTCTCGCCGAAGCTCAAACGTGCTTCGTAAAACACGAGAATGAACCTCATTGGTTGCTTCGTAACAGAAGAGAATGAACCTCATTGGTTGCTTCGTAACACACGAGAAAGAACCTCATTGGTTGCTTCGTAACACACGAGAATGAATCTCATTGGTTGCTTCGTAACACACGAGAATGAACCTCATTGGTTGCTTCGTAACACACGAGAATGAACCTCATTGGTTGCTTCGTAACACACGAGAATGAATCTCATTGGTTGCTTCGTAACACGAGAATGAATCTCATTGGTTGCTTCGTAACACAGAAATTAATCTCACTGGTTCTCGCAGAAGCTCAAACACGCTTCGTAACACACGAGAATAAACCTCATTGGCTCTTGCAGAAGCTCAAACGTGCTTCGTAACACACGAGAATTAACCTCATTGGTTGCTTCGTAACACACGAGAATGAACCTCATTGGTTGCTTCGTAACACACGAGAATGAACCTCATTGGTTGCTTCGTAACACACGAGAATGAATCTCATTGGTTCTCGCCGAAGCTCAAACGTGCTTCGTAACACACGAGAATGAACCTCATTGGTTGCTTCGTAACACACGAGAATGAATCTCATTGGTTCTCGCAGAAGCTCAAACGTGCTTCGTAACACACGAGAATGAACCTCATTGGTTGCTTCGTAACACACGAGAATGAACCTCATTGGTTCTCGCAGAAGCTCAAACGTGCTTCGTAACACACGAAAATGAACCTCATTGGCTCTTGCAGAAGCTCAAACGTGCTTCGTAACACAACAATGAACCTCATTGGCTCTTGCAGAAGCTCAAACGTGCTTCGTAACACACGAGAATGAACCTCATTGGTTGCTTCGTAACACACGAGAATGAACCTCATTGGTTGCTTCGTAACACACGAGAATGAACCTCATTGGTTGCTTCGTAACACACGAGAATGAACCTCATTGGTTGCTTCGTAACACACGAGAATGAATCTCATTGGTTCTCGCCGAAGCTCAAACGTGCTTCGTAACACACGAGAATGAACCTCATTGGTTGCTTCGTAACACACGAGAATGAATCTCATTGGTTCTCGCAGAAGCTCAAACGTGCTTCGTAACACACGAGAATGAACCTCATTGGTTGCTTCGTAACACACGAGAATGAACCTCATTGGTTCTCGCAGAAGCTCAAACGTGCTTCGTAACACACGAGAATGAACCTCATTGGTTGCTTCGTAACACACGAGAATGAACCTCATTGATTGCTTCGTAACACACGAGAATGAATCTCATTGGTTGCTTCGTAACACGAGAATGAATCTCATTGGTTCTCGCAGAAGCTCCAACGTGCTTCGTAACACGAGAATGAACATCATTGGTTGCTACGTAACACACGACAAAGAACCTCATTCGTTCTCGCAAAAGCTCAAACATGCTTCGTAACACACGAGAATGAACCTCATTGGTTGCTACGTAACACACGACAAAGAACCTCATTGGTTCTCGCAGAATCAATGAATTTAGGCTTTTATTCACATACAAACATTCATCAGTTCATCATATAAAGCGTCTCTTGAGAAAATTTGGACTAAACCACTCGATTCATGGATTGGTTTCACAATCTCTTTATGAACTTTTTGAAACATGGTAGTTGCGTTAGCTGTCCATTGAGGGACAGAAAGCTCTCAGATTTCACCAAAAAGACCTTAACTTGTGTTGCAAAGACGAACGAACATCGTACGGGACATTGGAACATTGGAACGACAAGCAAGTAATGACAGATTTTTCATTTTTGGGTGATCGAACCCTTTAAACATCAACCCTACTAATTCTATTCTGTACTTAGGTGCTTCTTAACTTTCATGATGGCGTTGCTAATCCGAGGTTATGAAGGCCATTGTCGCAACACGATGTCAGAATATAGATCATGTACAATCAAGGCACAAATTTCAGTGGCTAGATTTGATCTGGCCCTAACATTATGTGTAATAACCGTCACTAAGCCGTCCAGTAATGAGCACTTGATCGCCATTATGCTATAATAATATTCCTGGACTCAACACCTGCTGTCTGCCGAGCGCCGTGAAGTGGAGACCGACATTTGAGACACTTCGTGCAGAGATTGAGATGCTGCATTGAGCATTTTTGGTGTTTGGTGAGCTACTGAAAATTGTTCATGGAGGTGATGGTGTGGTGTAGGTACCTGTTTGAACTCAGAATTTCCCTGCATGCTTTGCAAACAGTAGATGACTGGATCTCCCTTCATAGGTGGCAGTGTCTCCCAGCTCACCTCGCACGACTCGTCCACGCGCTCCACGCGAGGAGCTAAAGGGAGACGCATGGATGATGAGAACAAACCCATGCAAAAATGTGGAATCTTCCCATTCAAATAATTTAATACATTAAACAAATATTTTCTTTAACAGACATTGTTTTACAAATACTTTTTTTTCCTTGTGTTATGATGATACGCACCACCAACAAATAAAAAAAAATCACTTAAATAAAACCAATAACCAACAAGTACACACAGTAATTAGGCAACTTGTACTTGTATTTCACACACACACCATTTGATATTAAGGGCAAACATGACCTGATGATGTTCATGACAGGTTTTGTGAGATACATGAGGTAACCCAAACTTGAGTGTTTAAAAACAAGCAAAAAAAAAAAAAAAAGGAAGTTTGTGTGTCGCGTGTGTTTCGGTACCTTTCAGGGGTGCCGGTGGGGAGAGGGGGGTGGTGAAGGTGTAAACAGTGGAGAAGGGCCCCTCGCCCGCCTCGTTAAAGGCCTGGATGCGGAACGCGTACGAGGTAGACTCATTTAGCCTCTGCACTTTGTGAGTGTGACAAGGTCCTTTATACAAGGATATAAACCTTCAGAAAGAGACGTTAAGAGAGAGAGAGAACCAGAGACAATGTCATAAGGCTGAACTCTATAAAGTCACGAAACACACGATATTACAATCCTAGAATAAATGAGAGACTTGACTTGTACATACACAAATCTGAGCGAGTTTCAAATCTAGAAATAAATATGTAAATCTGTAAGGTTTTTTTTTAGAATATGCGATCTACAGTAAAAACAGTAATACTGTAAAATACGATTACGATTTAGAGAAACCGTTTTTCTTTTTTAATAGATTTTGTGTTTTTAGAGTTTTAGTTGCTTTTGAATGCTTTCGTGAGCCTTTCCAGTTGAAACATGGCAGAAATAGAGAAGATTAACGTGTCAAAGTCGTAACCAAGCCAAAAAATATTAAATGTCACAGATGTATATTTACTTAGGAATCCACTATTTTGTAGATGATGAGGGAGTTGAGATTTGGAGCCAATTGACACTAGAGAGATTGGGACTGTAGGTCTATTAGTTAAATCTGTTGAGTTTAGCAATCTTTGTTGCATTATATGCCAACGGTTACTGTTCAAATATGTCAAAAAGCGCTTCTTGTGTTTTTTTTGCCCCAGGTTTGCATACCTGTAACTCATAAAGTATTAAAGATATCTTAAAATCCTTTTATATTCTGGTTCTTAAATATTCCTTTTTAGTGTCTTTATTCTAAAAGGCCCTCGATGGTTCAATTCCGGCTCCACGAGTTGTCATGCCTGTAACTCTAAAATTATTCAATATATCTTAATATCCTTGAATTTGACCCATTTTCGATGATCAAGAACCAAATGTATCCTGGTTTTTCTCAACAATTGAATACAACACACCTCTCTGATATCCGAAAACAAACAATTTTCTGAAGTTTAATTCAAGAAGTGTTAAAGATATCTAAATGTACTTTCATATTCTCGTTGTTATGAAACTTTTGTCCTTATGATACAGCGTATTTGGACTCTTGGTAGCTTCAACAAAACACCAACTTCTAAATATCTCTAAAACTGATTCAAATATAGATTATTATACACGTGAGAGAGCGTGTTAATGTGCCTTGACCATTTTCAGTGGATTTTTGGTACTTTGGTATTCATTTAATTGAGGGAAACAAGATCCATTTCTAGTTTAAAAATGTATTTATTCTTCAGATATTCCTCTTCAGATGCAACCAGCTGTGTCAATCATTGAACATTGGTAAAATTCGACAATTTGAACATGGAGCTGCTTTGAGCTCCTCATATCTATGGGACTGAACTTTATAGGATCTTGAAAATAAAGATTCCAAAAGAAAAGTGTATTAAGAATGAGAATCTAGAAGGATATTAAGATATCTGTAATACTTTTAGAGTTACAGGCATGCAAACTACAGAAAAGGAATATTTATGGCACTCAGACAGGAATGTTCAATGCAATTGAGTTGATAAAAAAACAAAAACAACAACATGAGATACATCTCTAGTTTCAACATGATTTGTTCTTCAGATATTCCAATTTCAAAGAATTAAGTATCAGGAGACAAGCCAAAGCTGTTCTCCCTAACTAAAATTATGTGTAAATTTGAATTGAATTAGTAATATTTAAGTAATTTTCAGTAATTTAGACCGCCCTAATCCTAATCAGTTTCCACATATTCGGAAAATGTTCTCATGAAGAATTCACTTTCAAAGTAAAATTGTTCACAAAATGTCTTGAGCATCAAGATCCTCCATATATCTGAAAATTAGTTACATATCTATTAAATACATAATGCTAAAAAATACACACAAATAAGTTGGCATAATTTGTGGCAAAAATCTCTCCCATTGCAAAAAACGCTAACTTGGGGATACCAATTTAAATAATTTCAAGACATAAGAAGTGACATCGCCTCAACCCCAATATTACGGACTCCAATCTTTTGAATGTTAATGTATAATTGGCTGATTTTAACAAAGGCAACAATTATGCAGCAACTGACCTCCCATTTCTGTCCTCCATTTGGAGATGGTACTGTAGGGAATCGGTGGGTTGGGCCTTGGCCGGGCCGTCGCCCCACTTGAGCCTGAGGGTCTGGTGGCTGGAGGCGGTGCACTCCAGACGGGGAGGGAGGGGTGGCAGTGGCTTGGTCTTCAGTTTAAAGGTGTGACTAAAGGGTCCTGCACCCAGACTATTCAGAGCCTGGATCCGTATCCTTCAAACACACACACCAGATTCAGTCAGGCACAGCTGGGCTTATTATAGCTTGGAATAATGATTTTTTTTTTTTTAAAGAAAATATGCCCACCAGGGCTGCATTTATTTGATAAAAAAAAAAAAATCCATCAGACGGCAATGATGTGAAATATTTCTACAATTTTAAATGTAATGTATTCCTGATGAATTTTCAGCATCATTACTCCAGTCTTCTGTGTCTCATTATCCTTCAGAAATCAACATTTGTTATTATTATAAATGAGAAAGAGTTTTTGCTGCTTAATATTTTTGTAAAATCCATGATAATCAATGAATAAAAAGTCCAAAAGTTTTTACGATGTAATGCATTCTTGGTGAATACAAATATCAATTTGTACCCCAAACTGTTTAATGTTTAGCATATCTCGATTTTCACAAAAGTATTAAGCAGTTAAACCAACAGTTTTCAACATTGATAATGATAAGAAATGTTTCTTGAGCATCAAATCATCATATTAGAATGATTTCTGAAAGATCATGTGACACTGATGACTGATGATGCTGAAAATTCAGCTTTGATCACAGGAATAAATTATATTTTAAAATGAGAGCTGTTGGTTTAACACATTTATTTGGTGTGATTAATTATGAAAAAAACATGGTAAACTTAAAATTATTAACGCTTTTAAAGCACCGCCCACAGACCTGTATGTCATGTTACACTGCATGCAGTTATGTAATTAATGTAGAAGCCTATAAAATGCAGTTAACAAAATATGCCCCTCTATGGGGTTTTATCTTATATTTGTATCCTATGACATAGTTTACCAATATCACACGAGCAGGAGTGCTGTTTATTTACCAATAGTATATATATATATATATATATATATATATATATATTATAGGTGGGCGATATGACCAAAATGTTATATCACAACATGAGAAATTAACTTCACAATAACAATATATATCAAGATTTATACCGAATCGTTCATACATTCGCAAAAACAGACTATACTGGTCCCACTGTGAGTTTGCTGTTGCCAGTGTTTTGTGCCGTTGTACCTGTAGGTGGTGTCGGGCTGCAGGTTCTGGATGATGTATTTGGTTACGGGCCCTGTAAGGATGGGTTGTTTCTCTCCCAGGTCAATCAGGTAAGACGTGATCTCTGACCCGTGATCGCACGGCGCCTCCCAGCGCAGCCCGAGGCAGGTGGACGGAGAGTAGAGGAGAGGAGTGGCCTCTTCATCCTCTTCATCCTCCTCTTCCTCCTCCTCCTCCTCGCCCCTCTCCGCAGTCCTGCACTCCACTCTCATCTCGGACTCGCGGAGAGCGTGGACACTGCTGACCGTCGCTGGCACAGAGCAGGGCGTCTGGCAGAGCACAGCGTCGCTGAAGAGCCCCACACCCGCGACATTCACCGCCTGCAAACACACAGTAAAGGTGTTAGAAAACTAAACAAAAAGCAAATACAAGAAAAATTTAAAAGCTAAATAAAAAGCAAAACAAAAAGCAAATACAAGAAAACTAAACAAAAAGCAAAGACAAGAAAACAAAAATCAAATACAAGACAACTCAACAAACAGCAAATACACGAAAACTAAACAAACGGCAAATACGAGACAATTAAACAAACGGCAAATACGAGACAACTAAACAAACGGCAGATACGAGACAATTAAACAAACGGCAAATACGAGACAACTAAACAAACGGCAAATACGAGACAACTAAACAAACAGCAAATACAAGACAACTAAACAGACAACAAATACGAGACAACTAAACAAACGGCAAATATGAGACAACTAAACAAACGGCAAATACAAGACAACTAAACAAACGGCAAATACAAGACAACTAAACAAACGGCAAATACACGACAACTAAACAAACGGCAAATACACGACAACTAAACAAACGGCAAATACGAGACAACTAAACAAACGGCAAATACAAGACAACTAAACAAACGGCAAATACGAGACAACTAAACAAACGGCAAATACGAGACAACTAAACAAACGGCAAATACGAGACAACTAAACAAACGGCAAATACGAGACAACTAAACAAACGGCAAATACGAGACAACTAAACAAACGGCAAATACGAGACAACTAAACAAACGGCAAATACGAGACAACTAAACAAACGGCAAATACGAGACAACTAAACAAACGGCAAATACGAGACAACTAAACGGCAAATACGAGACAACTAAACAAACAGCAAATACACGAGAACTAAACAAACGGCAAATACGAGACAACTAAACAAACGGCAAATACGAGACAACTAAACAAACGGCAAATACGAGACAACTAAACAAACGGCAAATACGAGACAACTAAACGGCAAATACGAGACAACTAAACAAACAGCAAATACACGAGAACTAAACAAACAGCAAATACAAGACAACTAACCAAACGGCAAATACAAGACAACTAAACAAACGGCAAATACGAGACAACTAAACAAACGGCAAATACGAGACAACTAAACGGCAAATACGAGACAACTAAACAAACAGCAAATACACGAGAACTAAACAAACAGCAAATACAAGACAACTAAACAAACGGCAAATACAAGACAACTAAACAAACGGCAAATACAAGACAACTAAACAAATGGCAAATACAAGACAACTAAACAAACGGCAAATACAAGACAATTAAACAAACGGCAAATACGAGACAACTAAACAAACAGCAAATACAAGACAACTAAACAAACGGCAAATACAAGACAACTAAACAAACGGCAAATACACGACAACTAAACAAACGGCAAATACGAGACAACTAAACAAACGGCAAATACGAGACAACTAAACAAACGGCAAATGCAAGAAAACTAAACAAACGGCAAATACAAGAAAACTAAACAAACGGCAAATACGAGACAACTAAACAAACGGCAAATACAAGACAACTAAACAAACGGCAAATACACGACAACTAAACAAACGGCAAATACGAGACAACTAAACAAACGGCAAATACGAGACAACTAAACAAACGGCAAATACGAGACAAACTAAACAAACGGCAAATACAAGACAACTAAACAAACGGCAAATACACGACAACTAAACAAACGGCAAATACGAGACAACTAAACAAACGGCAAATACGAGACAACTAAACAAACGGCAAATACGAGACAACTAAACAAACGGCAAATACAAGAAAACTAAACAAACGGCAAATACAAGAAAACTAAACAAACGGCAAATACAAGACAACTAAACAAACGGCAAATAAGAGACAACTAAACAAACGGCAAATACGAGACAACTAAACAAACGGCAAATACGAGACAACTAAACAAACGGCAAATACAAGACAACTAAACAAACGGCAAATACGAGACAACTAAACAAACGGCAAATACAAGACAACTAAACAAACGGCAAATACGAGACAACTAAACAGACAACAAATACGAGACAATTAAACAAACGGCAAATACGAGACAACTAAACAAACAGCAAATACAAGACAACTAAACAAACGGCAAATACACGACAACTAAACAAACGGCAAATACAAGACAACTAAACAAACGGCAAATACGAGACAACTAAACAAACGGCAAATACGAGACAAACTAAACAAACGGCAAATACAAGACAACTAAACAAACGGCAAATACAAGACAACTAAACAAACGGCAAATACGAGACAACTAAACAAACGGCAAATACAAGACAACTAAACAAACGGCAAATACGAGACAACTAAACAGACAACAAATACGAGACAATTAAACAAACGGCAAATACGAGACAACTAAACAAACAGCAAATACAAGACAACTAAACAAACGGCAAATACACAACAACTAAACAAACGGCAAATACAAGACAACTAAACAAACGGCAAATACGAGACAACTAAACAAACGGCAAATACGAGACAAACTAAACAAACGGCAAATACAAGACAACTAAACAAACGGCAAATACAAGACAACTAAACAAACGGCAAATACAAGACAACTAAACAAACGGCAAATACACGACAACTAAACAAACGGCAAATACAAGACAACTAAACAAACGGCAAATACAAGACAACTAAACAAACGGCAAATACGAGACAACTAAACAAACGGCAAATACAAGACAACTAAACAAACGGCAAATACACGACAACTAAACAAACGGCAAATACGAGACAACTAAACAAACGGCAAATACAAGACAACTAAACAAACAGCAAATACAAAAAAGTAACGCTAAATAAAAATAAAGTAAATAAATAAAGTAAACGCTAAATAAAAAGCAAAAAGCAAATGCAAAAATTAATTGAACAAAGCAAAAAAAATAAATAAAATAAGAAAACAAAAAGCAAATACAAAAAACTTAGAGGCATAAATCACACTTTCAACAGGCCTGACACAAACATCAAATAAACCTTTCATCTTTAACCTGCAGTTCATGCAAAGACCCAGCTAAATGTTAGAAAACTAAACAAAAAGCAAATACAAGAAAACAAAAGTAAAACTTAAATAAAAAGCAAAACAAAAAGCAAATACAAGAAAACAAAACAAAAAGCAAACACAAGAAAACAAAAGTAAAAGCAAAATAAAAAGCAAAAACAAAACCAAAAGCAAGTACAAGAAAACAAAAAGCTAAATAAAAAGCAAAAACAAAACAAAGCAAAAACAAAACAAGCAAACTCAATCACACAGTCAGCGAGTGACTAGTTTGAACAGGCCTGACAAGAACATCAAATGCACCTTTAATCTTTAACCTTGTGCATTCTAGCAGAGTCAGCAGAAAACCCATCAAGACTAAATATACTAGACTAACATGCAACAGTAAATGCACTGAAAACAAATGTATTAACTGATTCTAATTATTGAAACGACACACGATTTCAAACTCAGGTCCTAAGACTGAATTAGACATGTATCGCTCTTGTGAATCTGAAGTAACAGTCCGGGATTGAGCATATTTTTTTTATAGTTACAGATTGTTCCACGGAACAAAATTTCAGCCAAAAATTAGTAGACAACAGCCCTCGATACAGTAATAAAGAGCTATTTCTTAAAGCCCACAAAAAAAAAAAAAATCTATATTTGTCTCTGTCAACCACTGGGTGGCGCTGACAATGTAAAGTTGGCACTTGCCCAGTCATCTAATGTTTATGAATCATCAAGCTGATTGTTTTGCACTTACAGGAAGTAAAAGCATAATCAGCCACCAGACAGCTATTTCCTGATTCGTTGCATCCGATCTTGCCATCAGCAGCTCAAACACACTATTTTGGCAGAAATAAGCATAAGCATGTATTGTGAAGTTGGCTTCTCACCTGGACTCTGCAGAAGTAGTTGGTGGCGGGCAGCAGCCCCCTCATCTCATGGGACAGTGCAGCACCAGTGTAACACAGCTGCATACTGCCCTCGGCCGCCCCCCACTCCAGGCGGTACTCTGAGACCGCTGCTCCGTTACAGACCGGGGCCTGCGGGGCGAACACAAACACGTGTGAGGACACAAACACAACACACTAAGCAATAAACAAGAATAAAAACTAAAAACAGGTGCAAACAAATAAAAAACAAAAACGGCAAACAAAATGAAACAAATAAAAATATAACGCACCAAAAAGCAATAGAAGCACTACAAAAATAATTAAGTGGGGAATAGTTATTTTCATCTATGATATTATGTAAATAAAAGCTCACAGCCAAAAACAAACTGCAAAATATTTGAAAAAATTTATATTGATGAAATATGCTACAACTTAAATTAAACACTGAAATCACTCGAATTAAATCCTGATGTAGTCGTGTTATTTTAATATCATTACGTTTTTATTCATATTTTAAATTTTGTATTTTATCTAATTTTGTATTCATTTGAATTATTCTGTTATTTGGGTGTGCTTATGTAATAGTTTAGTTTGTTATTTTCTAAAAATGTGTAGATGTAGATATATTAAGTTTTAGTTTTTGTTTACTTCATCAATTAATGTTTTTTTTTTATGTTTTTAGTTAACGGTAATTGTTATTCACTCACAGCAAAATTATTTGCTAAAATGAATCTGAACTCTCAAAGCTACTAAAGAGTTGCTTGACACAGTAACAACACTTTGAATCATGGGATATGCTCACCTCCCAGCTGACCACAGCACACGTGGGTGATTTACAGGTGACATGAGGGGCCCGACACGTCTCAGGGGCCCCCGGACCCGTCGTGACCTCAGAGCGCTCCGAGAAAGGCCCGTACTGTTCAACGCAAACAAGATATGAAACAACTTGCTAGCTGACGTAAAACTGCATGTGGCGCATTTCATGAAAAGAACGGATTATTAGCAACTATGTGGCGTGTGTAAGCTTGCGCTCACCCCAGCCTTGTTGGCAGCTCTGATCCGGAAGGCGTAGGTCCTGCCGGGCAGCAAACTGCCCACTGTGCAGTCCAGCTCACAGCCCTGGTACACTTCCCTGCTCTCCTCCCCCTGCGGAGCCAACATGTCCACGCTGTACGAAGACACTGCACTTCCTCCATCCACCAGAGGGGGCGCTAACAGACGCAATGGGAGAAGGCGTTTAGATGCATCATCCTCTCTCTAACACACACGTACGTGTTCAGCAAGGACACTTAGATCGATCAAAAGTGACATTTTACATTTTTACACGACAAATTAAATTAAAAATAAATATCCTGAAATTTTTTTTGCGAAATAAATATTACAGCAGCACAACTTTTGACAAACTACATATCATTTGAAAGATTACAATCTCTAGTTTCCATATTTGGTGACTGATTTTCAAAATAAGAGCAACCGTAATTGATCAATTTGCAACAAAAATATTTTCATACTCCTAAGGCGTGTTCAGACCTTTATTTTGAAATTATGATAAACATGAAAAATCATGGAAGAAGGGTAGAAACCTCAGTTCGTTTTCATGCCAAGAGTTCACAAGATAGCATCCATTCAATTATTTTAGAAAAAAAAAGGTCTGAATGGTTCATATCACTCAAAACTCTTATGGAAATGGAGGCGCCCTTATATGGGCAGTAACGAAATCTGGTTGAGCCCTAGTGAAAAAGTTTGGTACTGCGCCCAAACAAAATCTCACTAAAAGCTCTTTTTTTTTTCAGATATCAACCAAAAAATTTAAACACAACCTATTCAGATTTTGAGCTTTGATTTTTTTAGAGTCGCCCAGGTTTTGAAAAATATATATTTTAAATAAAAAACGAATCATTTTTTATAAACTCAAACTTCTTTAACATTTTTTTCTGTTTCACATTCTTAATTTATTTCACTTCTACAAAAATCTGCCAAATATCTTTTTTAAAATGAGACTAACCTTACGTCTATATTCCAAAGCATACTTGAATTACAGCCATTTAAGTTCGAAATGTGCATTTTTATGTATATTCAAAAAAAGGGGGTGACAATTAACAGGTTAAAATTATTAAACATTTCACATTGTTACTGTTTTTTTTTTTTAATGGAAGCTTGCTTCTGCCACCACATAAACATTATAAAAGTTAATTTCAACTTGTCTCATAATCCAGATTTTTCATAATAATCATAACTCCCCTCCCCAACCCACACACAATTATGAAATAAAAAGTCGCAATTACAAAACCAAGCTTGCACATTCTTTACTATATTTGTGATCAAATAAATGCAGCATTGATGAGCATTAGAGACTTCATTTATAAACATGAAAACATATTCTAAACTTATAAACAGGAGTGTACAGTGTTGGGGTAATGCATTACAAGATAAAAGTAATCTGATTACATAACTTGCGTTACAAGTAACTAATTACTTGTACGAGTAATGCAATTAGTTACTTTTTCAGACGTAACGCAATATTGTAATGGCGTGCATTTAAAAGTACCTTTAACACTTGTGGTGTGAAATACACCACTCAAGCCACCCCCGATTAGCCCCAAATACATTGTTTATATGCAACTATTAAGCACACACACAAAGGCCACACTTACCCCATCGTATCTGCACCTCTCTGGCTTTGGGTTTGCCCACGACCCTGGGCGGCTGACACGGGCCGGGAGGAACAGGCGGCGTTTGGACCTGCAAGGCCTCCGTCAACTGAAAACAACAAAAGCGTGAGAAATCAGAAAGACTGGAGAACCTGGATCCGCTTTAATGGTGTTCCCCCTCCCAGATGAGAAGAGTGTGTGTGTGTGTGGGCAACGCCGTGTGAGCATCCTCTCAAATTAACACGCGAAACCCAGCGGCTGCCAACGTGAGTCATAGCCGTGCGATGGCACGTCCCGCATGCAGATATACATCTGTAAACCGCCAACAACGCCATTCCAGCTGGGCGCAGAAGACGGAGGAGGGAAATTACCACCAGCCGCTCGCCAAAAGCACTCTGTGGTGATGATGTCAATGCGTCTGTGCGTGTGTTTGGGGTTTGCAGTGATACTGGAACATCTTCAGTGTGTTTGGGCATATGGACTACGCACATGTGTCTATGAACAATATCAACATGACATCCAGCGCTCAACTTAGCATGTTTTCAGATGAATCGGTAAAAAGCTGTGTGATAGTTCAACAGAGTGGACGAAGTTTACAATGTGTGTGTGTGCTAAAAATTGAATTATGTGCATTTAAAGTGCATTAATCGTTAGCAATAAAATTAGCATAGACAAGACTAAAAGAGTTGGACACTTTATTTGCAACAAAATATTTTGCGACTATATATATTAGTGCTGTCAAACGATTAAAATATTTAATCGCGATTAATTGCATTTACGTCATAGTCAACTCGCGATTATTCGTACATTTTTATCTATTCTAAATGTCTTTTGATTTCTTTTTGTTCCATTATTTGTTCTCATTTTAATGCTCTTATGGAAAAGTGGATCGGCTTGTTTTGTGAAAATGTTTTTTATTGAAAACAACATTGACATATTCTGTGTTCAATTTCACACTAATGTTCTCACTTGGAGCAAGTAATCTGTGTGTGTGTGTGGCTTTGCGTTAACTCCGTTAATAACGGGTTTAACTGACAGCCCTAAAATATATATATATATATATATATATATATATATATATATAGGGCTGTCAGTTTAATGCGTTATTAACGGCATTAACGCAAACCCATTTTAACGGTGTAATTTTTTTTCCGCGCGATTAATGGTCTTTTTGTCCTAGCAAACTTTGTAGTTTTTTTCACATACTATTGCAACAGGACGCGGCATGCGCGGCGCTATGAAACCCATTCATTTCATTGGCTTGCGCCGCGTGAGGACGTTTTGTTGCTTCGTTGACCAAAACTCAAGCGGATCTAGCTAGACCAGAAACAAAATGACAGGCACGCCAAACACACTTGATTCGGCTTGCGAGCCGGCCAAATAGTTGGTTAACGTTACGTTTTGAGTGGATGACGAGCGCGAGACGCCGAAATGGATGCCAATAGGATTCTGAATGGAAAGTTTACTTTTAGGCCGTGTGTCCACCAAAGCGTTTTTCCACGCGCCCGGCGTATGTTTTCAATTGTTTTCAATGGGAGCGCCGCGTTTTTTTAAACGCCATGAGCGTACCGAGGCGCTGGCCGTTTTTTTCACACTGAAGCGCCGAGCGCCCGGCGTTTTTACTGGTCGCTGGGAGTTGAAAAATGTTCAACTTTGGATAAAAGGCAGCACTCGTCACTGTCACTTTTTACCCAGCTGAAATACTACTTGATGATGGCCAAGCACACACACACACACACACACACACACACAGATGATGCGAATTATCCACCCCTTTGTCAATATCAGCACCTCGTCAGTATTTCTTTCACCCTTTTATTGATGGACAGTTACATTGTGTGTGAGATTATTTGCTCCAAGTGAGAATGTTAGTGTGAAATTAAACACTGTATGCTAATGTTGTTTTCAATAAAAAAACATTTGCACAAAACAAGCCAATCCACTTTTGCATGCTGATAAGAGCATTAAAATGAGAAAAAATGTGAGAAAAAGAAATCAAGTGACATTTAGAATAGATAAAAATATGCGATTAATTGTGATTAATCGCGAGTTAACTATAACATCAATGTGATTAATCGCGATTAAATATTTTAATCTTTTTAAAGCACTTGTATATATATATATATGTGTGTGTGTGTGTGTGTGTGTGTGTGTGTGTGTGTGTGTGTGTGTGTGTGTGAATAGTGACTTGAGATAGTTAGCATTGTTAGTTGGAACATCCCGAAACTCTTTTCAAACATGAATTCTTAATGCGTGGTTATTTGTCTATGATCGAGACTACTTCAAATATTAAAAGCATGCACTTTTTTAACCACTGTACTTGCAGATAAAATGTAATGAAGTTTTACCCTCAATATTTTGTAATGCTATAAAGAATTACACTTATTTTGATGTGTAGTGTAACATCAATGTGTACAAATACATAAATAAATACATAACGTTAAATACATAACATTAGAGTTATATATATATATATATATATATATATATATATATATATATATATATATATATATAAAGATACTAAAATCCTATCAGATAGTTGCATTTAGTAGAAATTTAAACTTTAATATATGAATATATCCACAATAAGTGCTTTATTAAAATTACACTAAAGAAAACAAGGGACTTTCTAACAGACATGACGCAAAATAAAAGTTTGTTTACATAATAGACGCGTGTACTGTGAATAATTATTTTGTATATATAAATACACACACATGCATGTATATATTTGAGATGTATGACAAATTTTAAATATATACATGCATGTATGTGTACTTATATATACAAAATAATACTACACAGTGCACATTATGTAAACACAAACTCTTATTTTGGACCGTTGACGGCCCTATAACACTGCTAGCACTATAAAGCTCAGTGTTGGAGCGGTGGGACACTCTCATTCTAGAGAGCATTTCATTAGCCAATATTTTGTATAGGCGATATGAGCGATGAGTCATCACTATTCAAAACGATTTAGGACGATTTGTGTGACGTACCGGGCTCTCGCCTCCCGCACTGATGCAGTGGACTCTAGCCTGGTATGAACATCCTGGGCTCAGACCGTCACAAACACACTCCATTGCCGAACCGCTGTACACCTGATTCCAAGAAGATCCTGAAAACACACACACACACAAAATCAATGAAATAACCGCAATAATGCCAGGAAGCACAGCAGAAAACCTAAGAGGAACGTACCGCATAACCCTTCAGACAGCTCCACCACATACTTCGTCACATCTGAGCCGCCATTGTCTTTGGGAGGCTCTGAGAGGAAACCATAAAAAAACATCCTTAGTATCAGCAAAGTCCCTTTAAAACAAGTCATTTCAGCCGGCGGCCATCTTTGAAACGCCTCTCGGGCATGCAAGTGCAGCCCTCATCTTTTTGAATGGGGATACACCAAATTCTCCAAAACGGTTTAGATTAAATTTCAGGAGTTATCTGAGTGTCTAATACATTTACTTTCTAAACGCTCATGACAGAAAACAACATTTTACAGGCTGGATCGAGCTAATACACAGTGGAAGCGTATCTGACTGTTTCTATGGGAACCGGAGCTTCTGACAACAGCTGCAGTGATGCGATGACTTTACCAATCAGCGATTGGCTCTTATTTAGAAGGCGGGGCTTACTCCACCATATTGACAGTTGCACTTTTCCCCATCTTCCCCATATCTACAGTCTTTGGCATTAGCAACCTCAGCTAGTTCTTGATACTGAGGTACATTGTGGATTTCGGTCCGTTTTAACATTTTAATTTCACCATTTTTTTGTTGCCTAGCATGAAAATTTCGCCTAGCATAGCATGATTTACTCGCATTGTGCGAGGACTAAGGGCCAATCCCAATTCTACCCCTTCACTTTCCCCTTCCCCTCCGTTTTGCGCGTCCACGTGAAGGGGTAGGGCTGTCCCAATTCTCTTTTGGTTGGAGGGGGAGGGCTAGGGGGAAGGGCCAGATAGCCCTTCAAACGAAGATTTTTCTGGAGCACACTTCAAACGAAGGGGTATGAGAAGTGTCACTGCTAACCCAGGCTACAGACACAAAATGGCTGCCCAAGCGAAAAAGGAGACCCATAAATGTAAGTATTTGTGGCTTTAATAAGTATTGTAACGACAAATAATGATTTGCTTTATGTTACATTCAATATTGTGTTCATATTTACGGTCAGTTTCTCCACAGAAACGTTTGTAAAAAAAAATAAATAAAAAAAATAAAAAAATAAAATAAAAAAAAAATCGCTAAAATTACTGTAGTTTGCTAACGATAGTCCCGCGACATATTTTCATGTCTGTCAACTGGTGAATGTAATTGCTGAAGCTGTCAACGGCATCTTGGAAGTTGTGATAAACATCGGCGCATTTCCTGTGACGTAGGCACTAGCAACGACTTATAAAATGACGTTTAACGGAGGCGTAGTGGTGTCCCATTTCTTAGGGGAATATTTTCACCCCTACACATTGCCACTCTGTTTCAAGGGTCAAGGGGAAGGCGAAGGGGTAGGGCTAGAAGAAAGTGAAGGGGTAAGGGGTAGAATTGGGATTGGCCCTAAATTAAAGATGATGTTAAGATTGTTTTGTTTTCCTGTCAAGGATCAATCTTTGTGCGATCGTGACATGCTGAACTGACCCCAGGTCAGGCGGAAACTGGTCGGGTGAGGTTTGCCCTTCACAGCGAGTCTGCAGGGGCAGCTCGGCCTATCAGGGGCCGTGGTGAACTCTGACACAGCGCTGGGGTTACTCTTCCCTTCCGCGTTATAGGCCACCACCTGCAATGAGGAAAAAGGAAAAATTAGGCAGAGTGTTTGTGTGGGGTCACTCACTGCTCCTAATAATAGGCTTCATTATGACTCACACAAACACTATGTGCGGAGGAAACGCAGATCTCTAGGGCCTTTTAAAAGCCTTTACATTATCCACCGAGTTTATCTCACTCAGAAAGAGTCCCCCCCCCCCCCCCCCTGACAAAAGTGCAGGATGAGGAAGCGTTTCGCGGTGGGGAAATAAACGGTGGTGTTGTGATGTCATCTGTCACAGTAATTGTGGATGTGAGCTCTCGGCAGGTAATCAGCTCCTCTCATCAGGACACATGCAGCCGTTCTGATCGCATTAATAATACACTTTTGTTTTTGGAAACGAGATTATGATCAGCGCATCCCTAACGACATCAGAGAAGAGTGACCGATCGCATCAGCACACCATCTGCTTCATCTCACGGCCACTGGAAACCAAACAAGAACAAACCACCAAACGACAGAGGAAAGGACAAACACACTGAAGATGGAACGGACAAAAGAAAAACAGCAAGAACTAAAACAAATAAAATATGAAATGAGGTAAAAACAAAAGGAGGATAGAGCAAGCAAGACGACAAAGAACGAAACAAAAGAAACTGATACTGAAAGAAAATACTTCATGTACAAATAAAGACTGAAAGAGAAAGAAAATAATTGAGAGACAGCAAGGAAAGAATGAAGGACAAAGACTGTACTAACAAACGAAAAAACGAAAAGAAATTGAAATAAAAGAACTAACAGACAAAAAACAACACAAGAAAGACAGAAAGAAAGAAAGAAAGAAAGAAAGAAAGAAAGAAAGAACGAAATAAAGAAAGAAAGAACGAAAGAAAGAAAGAAAGAAAGAAAGAAAGAAAGGGGGTCACAAACAAAGATTAAAATAAAAAAAATCAAGAACAAATAAAAATGAAATGAGCAAACACAGTGAAAGGAAAGGCAAGGAAGACAACAAAAATGGAAGAAAATAAACTGATAATGAAAGAAAGAAAACAAAGGGTAGAGCAGTAAAAGACTGACAAAGAACGAACAAACGGAAAAGAAAAAAATACTTAAAATGAAGAAAAAAGCGAATCAAAAATAAAACAAGAAAAGACAAAGAGATCATAAATGAAAGACAGCATGAAAAGAATGAAGGACAAAAATGTACAAAAAAAGAGATTCAAATCACAAACGAAAGAACTAACAGACAAAAACAGAAAAAACAAACAAAAAAACAAACAAAAAAGAACGAGAAAAACAAGCAAAAAACACTAATAAAAAGAACTAAAAAGCAAACAAACAAAGAAAGACAAACAAAAGTAACAAAAAGCTAACACAAAAAAAAACTAAATAAAACAAAATAAGCAGACAATGAAGGATTCACACACCCAGTATAGTCATGAAGGCAAGCCGCCAGTGTGTGTGTGTGTGTGTTTCTCACCCTGAAGCGGTACGTGGTGCTCCTGTGGAGGTTTCTGACGGTGTGTGACAGCTCGTCTCCATCGTAACTGGCCTGGAACCCGTAACCCTGTGCAACACATTCATGACAACACAATCACACACAGTGACCCACAGTGACGCATGAAAACCCTGGAGTGTGTAGGGACAGTCCTCACACACTTCACTAGATCGCTGTTCGTCACACATCACATCAATATAGTCAACACATCACATCAATATAGTCAAATAAAGGCCTTTTATTTCAAAACGTATGAAGCCAAGTCACTCCAGAGTTTATGAACATGAATACACGTTTGGTGCCATTTTTTCCCTCAAAACAACTTACTGTATCAGTTTTAGTCATAAAATGACAATAAATATTTGAAACGTAATTAAATACAATGCATTTAATTGCTTTTTAATTCAATTACTAAAACAATTATGTATTATTTTTTCATGGTCAAAAAGAAATTAAACAATAATTATAATGTTATTATGCTTATCTTTTCTGAGACATGTAGACAAAAAGGTAAAACGTTACAATAGCCGCGTTTCCACTGCCGGGCCATATCTGAAGCAATATCGCGCAAAAAAACAAAACAAAAAAAAAAACAAATCACTGCTTGAAATGGAGAATCGCCTGTACTGGTCTGTCAAGGATTTGTACGACGCCAGCCCTAGCCCGGCAGTGGAAATGCGGCTATTAAGGTTCACAACGTATTCACTAACATGAACTAACCACGAGTTACACATTTATTACAGTATTTATTAATCTTCGTTAACGTTGGTTAGTGAAAATACAGTCATTCACTGTTTGTTCATGCTAGTTCACAGTGCATTAACTAAATTTAACTAGATTCTAATAACTAATGTTAACTAGATTCAAATGACTAATGTTAACTAGATTCTAGTGACTAATGTTAACTAGATTCTAGATTCAAGTGACTAATGTTAACTAGATTCTAATAACTAATGTTAACTAGATTCTAGATTCTAATGACTAATGTTAACTAGATTCTAATAACTAATGTTAACTAGATTCTAATGACTAATGTTAAGTAGATTCTAATGACTAATGTTAACTAGATTCTAGTGACTAATGTTAACTAGATTCTAGATTCAAGTGACTAATGTTAACTAGATTCTAATAACTAATGTTAACTAGATTCTAGATTCTAATGACTAATGTTAACTAGATTCTAATAACTAATGTTAACTAGATTCTAATGACTAATGTTAACTAGATTCTAATGACTAATGTTAACTAGATTCTAATAACTAAATGTTAACTAGATTCTAATGACTAATGTTAACTAGATTCAAATGACTAATGTTAACTAGACTCTAATGACTAATGTTAACTACATTCTAATAACTAGATAATGTTAACTAGATTCTAATAACTAGATTCTAATGACTAATGTTAACTAGATTCTAATAACTAATGTTGACTAGATTATAATGACTAATGTTAACTAGATTCTAGTGGCTAATGTTAACTAGATTCTAATGACTAAATGTTAACTAGATTCTAATGACTAATGTTAACTAGATTCTAATGACTAATGTTAACTAGATTCTAATGACTAATGTTAACTAGATTCTAATGACTAAATGTTAACTAGATTCTAATGACTAATGTTAACTAGATTCTAATGACTAATGTTAACTAGATTCTAATGACTAATGTTAACTAGATTCTAATGACTAAATGTTAACTAGATTCTAATGACTAATGTTAACTAGATTCTAATGACTAAATGTTAACTAGATTCTAATGACTAATGTTAACTAGATTATAATGACTAATGTTAACTAGATTCAAATGACTAATGTTAACTAGATTCTAATGACTAATGTTAACTAGATTCTAATGACTAAATGTTAACTAGATTCTAATGACTAATGTTAACTAGATTCTAATGACTAATGTTAACTAGATTCTAATGACTAATGTTAACTATATTCTAATGACTAATGTTAACTAGATTCTAATGACTAACATTAACTAGATTCTAATGACTAATGTTAACTAGATTCTAATAAATAATATTAACAAGATTCTAATAACTAGATTCTAGTGACTAATGTTAACTAGATTCTAATGACTAATGTTAACTAGATTCTAATGACTAATGTTAACTAGATTCTAATGACTAAATGTTAACTAGATTCTAATGACTAATGTTAACTAGATTCTAATGACTAATGTTAACTAGATTCTAATGACTAATGTTAACTAGATTCTAATGACTAAATGTTAACTAGATTCTAATGACTAATGTTAACTAGATTCTAATGACTAATGTTAACTAGATTCTAATAACTAATGTTAACTAGATTCTAATGACTAAATGTTAACTAGATTCTAATGACTAATGTTAACTAGATTCTAATGACTAATGTTAACTAGATTCTAATGACTAATGTTAACTAGATTCTAATGACTAAATGTTAACTAGATTCTAATGACTAATGTTAACTAGATTCTAATGACTAAATGTTAACTAGATTCTAATGACTAATGTTAACTAGATTCTAATGACTAATGTTAACTAGATTCTAATAACTAATGTTAACTAGATTCTAATGACTAAATGTTAACTAGATTCTAATGACTAATGTTAACTAGATTATAATGACTAATGTTAACTAGATTCTAATGACTAATGTTAACTAGATTCTAATGACTAATGTTAACTAGATTCTAATAATTAATATTAACAAGATTCTAATAACTAGATTCTAGTGACTAATGTTAACTAGATTCTAATGAGATTACTAAATGCTGTATAAATGCAGTTCATTATTAGTTCATGCTAATTAATGAAGTTCACTAATGAACCTTTTTGTAAAGTGTTATGACAAAAATAATATCTGCCACATTGTCAATGCCAACATGGAGGATCATACCATCTGAGTGCAGGGCTTCGTATTGCAACTTCCGTTTCATGCTGGCTTGGTGTGTGTGCGTGTGTGAGGTCTGTGAAAGTGTGTGTGAATCTCTCACTCACTGAGCCCTCCTCTTCCATCTCCAACACGTAGCCGATGTCGTCCTCTTTGGGCGAGCCGGCCGGCCGTTGCCAGCGCACACAGAGCCATGTGACCCCGGGCTGAACCAACTCCGGGCTTAAGGGCGGGGCCGGAACGCTGCACGACGTCATGATGTGGACCACTTCACTGAACTCACTTCCCAAAGAGGAAAACACAGGTAAACCAAGACAGAAATAACGCTAACACTTTATTTTACAGTTACACGTTGCGTAAATAACTTTAAATGATGCATAACTACATGCAAATTACCATAACCCTATAGCAAGTACATGTAGTCAATATTACTCAGTACTAAATTGTATAATTACACTAATGGATTACACTTTATTTTGAGGTGTCATTGCTACAATGTAATTATATATTTAAGTATCGAGTAATATTAAGCAACTGCATACTTACTATAGGGTTAGGGTACGATTAGGATTAATTTACTGTTATTACTATGGTAAGTACATGTAACGTGTGTGACAAGGACACTGGAAAATAAAGTGTCACCAAATAATGTGTAACAATAATGATTCCTTCTATTTAATCTGCCATTCGCATTTAGCACTTCATCACTGTATGACACGATGTTTACGCTCTCCTCCCTCGGGAGCATCCCGACTGATACACACCTGACGCCCATGTCGTTTTTGGCTGCCAGCCGAAAGGAATATCTGGAAGCTGTGGAGAGTTTGCTGAGTCTGTACTGCTTCTGAGGGCCGTAGTAGCACTGCTCAAACACAGACGTCCCCTTCCCCTGTTCACACAGCACAGCGTTAGTTAGCTCTTTATTCAACAGCAGTGTGATAACCCAACCAATCAGATTTGTTTACAGTTTATGTCAAGTTTAGGCTTACAATTGGTGGTGATGTGCTTCTACATCAGTGTTACTCACACATCATATATGTTGTTCCCGGATCGACAACATATGTAGATCCAGGAACATGTCTTACAGGAACTACGTTTTGCATACAAAGTCAATTTTTCGGAACATTATTAAAAAAAAAAGTGTCATAGTGGCTAGTTGTTTTGATAGATTACACATTTCCCCCCTAGTTCTCCATGCCGTAATGAGTCTATTAAAAAATGTGTTTAAATTTAGTACAACAAACGGTAATGTATAAATACTATTTGTTCACATTACAGTAATGAGATTAAACTGCATCATGTTTAATTGTCATGGAAATAAAGCAGGGATAACTTGCCTCATCCCACTGAAGAATATAGTTCTGGATTTTGGAGCCATTGTCACACGGCGCCTAGGAAGAGGTATTGTTGTGAGTGTTCTGCACTTAATGTCAGTGTTTAGTAAGCGAGTGTGTGTGTGTGTGTGTGTGCACGCACCTTCCACTGCAGGACGAGGCTGCTCTTGGTGCCGCTGGCTTTGCGTGGAGCGCTGGGTGTGTCGGGCTCACAGCTCAGCGTGGTGAAGCTCACGGGCTCGGAAGGGACGCCTTGTAAACAGTTACACGTGGCCTGGACCCTAAACACACACACACACACACTTATATCAGTATACAGGGACACTATGCAAATAACAATATTAAACAACAGAATAGTTTTAGAATTAATATATATACACACACACATACACTCTTATAACTAACATACCTATATATTATTATTATTTTATTATTATACAGCTATATTATTATTATTAGTAGTAGTAGTATTAATATTAATATAACTACATATTCATTTTAGCAAATATAACTGTAGTAATAAATAATTGTATTTATAAATATAAATACTTATAACTATTAACTTTATTACTGTTATTAATAATAATAATGCAACTATAAATAATATACATTTATTTTACCATAACAACATTGTAATTAATTATTTGTATACTTATTTATATAAAGATTTTAAAATGATATATTTTTGGCTTTTAGTTATATTTAACTACACATATGAAGAAAATGTTTTAATAAAGAAGCTACATTCTTATAAAAACTATATTTTTAGTATTATTATTATTATTATTATATTATTTAAAGAACATATTAACAAATATAACTATAATTAATAAAGAATTGTATTAATGAAAACAAATTAATTTACAATCAATGAATTGTTAGTGTTAATAATAATAATAAACCTATATATTATTTTAAAGATATTTAT